>NW_015386681.1:550419-589884 GCF_001527695.2 Protobothrops mucrosquamatus | reverse complement strand
GTCAGCATGGGGGGAACTATGGGCCCCTTCATGACTCGCGGACTTCAACTCCCAGAATTCCTGAGCCAGCATGGGGGAACTATGGCCCCCTTCATGACTCGTGGACTTCAACTCCCAGAATTCCTCAGCCAGCATGGGGGAACTATGGCCCCCTCATGACTTGTGGACTTCAACTCCCAGAATTCCTCAGCCAGCATGGGGGAACTTGGGCCCCCTCATGACTCGTGGACTTCAACTCCCAGAATTCCTCAGCCAGCATGGGGGAACTATGGCCCCTTCATGACTCGTGGACTTCAACTCCCAGAATTCCTGAGCCAGCATGGCTCAGCTTGGAAACCTCTCCCTTTCCCCTCAGCATGGCTGGCTCAGGAATTCTGGGAGTTGAAGTCCACGAGTCATAAAAGAGCCGAGGTTGCCTACTCCTGGTTTAGTTGATATAATAAGAACTGTATTAGCTTAAATATGAGATGGTAGATATTAAGGGAAAAAGAGAAGAAATATTTGAGGCTGTAGTCTGAGATTTGTATTAAAATTTTTTGTATGTTACTAAACTATTGATGAACCCAGCCACCACGTTGCTTTTTAAATACCTAAATGTAAAATTAGAAAATTAATAAAAAAATTATTTTATTTTTTAAAAAAGCAGGGACGGAATAAACCTTGGGTGGGAATAAAACCATCAAAGACAGAAGAGAAGGATGTGGAGGTGAGTCCTCGTCTTACGACGCTTCGTTTAGCAACCGTTCGACGTGACAAACAGCACCAAGAAAGGGGAGTTACGACCGTTTTTCACACTTACGGCCGATGCAGCATCTCCAGGGTTGCGCGATCTGAACTCGGAGGCTTGGCAATTGACTCAGATTGACACCTTTCTGCCAGGGTCGTTAAGCGAATCGCTGCGTGTTGCTAAGTGAACCAGGTGGTTGTTAAGCAAATCCGGCTCCCCCCCCCCCCGTTGATTTTGCTTGTCGGAAGCCGGCTGGGACAGTTGGAAATGGTGATCATGTGACGCTGGGATACTGAAACCGTCATAAACATGAGTCGGCTGTTGAGCGTCTGGATTTTGATCACTGTGACCGTTGGGAAGCTGCGTCAACGGTCGTTAAGTGTGAAAACTAGTCGTCACTCACTTTTTTCAGTGCCCTTGTAACTTTGAACGGCCATTAAATGGATGGCTGTTAAGTCGAAGGCCGGAGACATCCCCTCCGAGAGGGTTTGATCCCTCACCTAAAGGGTCTTTTCCACAATTTTTCACCTCCTTTCTTTTCTTCGATGGGGTGTTTGCTGGCCGACTTCTGCTCTCCTGTTTTCACTTTTTCGGATTCTCTAACAAGGAAGAACATTCAAGGATCAGAAAGCGGCAACGGAGGACATTTTAAATAATAATAATAATACTAATACTACTACTACTACTACTAATAATAATAATAATAATAATAGAATAGAAATACAGAATAGAACAGAATAGAATAGAATAGAAATACAGAATAGAATGGAATAGAATAGAATAAAAATACAGAATAGAACAGAAACACAGAATAGAATAGAAATACAGAATAGAATAGAATAGAATAGAATAGAATAGAATAGAATAGAATAGAATAGAATAGAATGCAGAACAGGAATAGAATAGAATGCAGAACTAGAATAGAATAGAATAGAAAATGTGGAATAGAATAGAATAGAAAATGTGGAATAGAATAGAATAGAATAGAAAATGTGGAATAGAATAGAATAGAATAGAATAGAATAGAACAGAATAGAATAGAATGCAGAACAGGAATAAAATAGAATGCAGAACTAGAATAGAATAGAATAGAATAGAATAGAACAGAACAGAACAGAATAGAATGCAGAACAGGAATAAAATAGAATGCAGAACTAGAATAGAATAGAATAGAATAGAATAGGAATAGAATAGAATAGAATGCAGAACAGGAATAGAATTAAATGGAACAGAATGGAATGGAAGGGAACAGAACAGAATAACAGTTGGAAGGGACATTGGAGGTCATCTAGTTCAACCCCCTGCTCAGGCAGGAAACCCTATACCATTTTGGACAAATGGCTGTCCAGCCTCTTCTTAAAAACTTTCAGTGTTGGAGCATTCACTGCTTCTGGAGGCAGGTAGTTCCACTGGCTAATTGTTCTAACTGTCAGGAAATTCCTCCTTAGTTCCAGGTTGCTTCTCTCCTTGCTGAGTTTCCATCCCACTGGAAGCATTGCTCCGTTTCCTCCTGACCTTTGCATAATCTTATTTATTTACTTATTTACTTGCTAAACTTACACGCCGCCCATCTCGCCTGGGGGGGGGTGACTCTTAAAGGGTCTTAAAACCAATGAAAGCAACACGGCAAATCATTTCTAGCAAAAAAAAGACACCTCCTAGTGAAAGGTGGCTTTGCTTAGCGACCGTGAGATTTGCCTAAAGACGGCTGCAACCCCCCCCCAAAAACATAAAATCCATTACAGTCACGTGATGACCCCTTTCGGGACTTACGACTGCCTTTGCGAGCCCAGTCACCGTCGTAAGTTGAGGACTGCCTGTGTGGACACCTGCAAGGCTCCTTAATCAGTGTGTGTGTGTGGGGGGGGGTGTGGCACCCGAGGGGGGGACGTTTGCACGTGTCACAAAAATGCCAAACTCACATCTTTACCCCGAGCGTGGACCGGGTGGCTGCCTGCAGCTCCCTCGTCAGTTGTGTTTGCTTCACCCTGGAAGGGAAGGAAAGCGTTTTAATTTTCTTTGGAAAAGTTCTGCCAGCTTGGAAGCAACTTCCCTTCCACCCCCCCCCGGAGGTAATGGGTCAGTCCTCGGTCACTGAGTTGGAATCTGCTTGGGATATTATGGATCGTGTAACTCTATGTAACCCTGATTAGAGCATGTAGATCTGTATGTAAGAATGTCTGGCATTTATTGGGTTAAGTGCTGTCTCCTTAAGAGATGGCTTATGGGTAATGTAGTTTTAGCTAGTCAGCTATATCATGTTAGTACAGTGGTTCTCAACCTTTTTAATGCCGCGACCCCCAACCGGTCGTAAGTCGAGGACTAAACCGGTCGTAAGTAGAGGACTAAACCGGTCGTAAGTCGAGGACTACCCAACCGGTCATAAGTCGAGGACTTTCCCTGCCTGGGAGCGCCACACATGCGTGGTTCCACCCCCTGCGCCGGCCGAGGCGTAGCTGGCAAGCGGCAGAGACGGAGCAGGCTGACCACCAGCTGGCCCAGCCCAAGGAAGGTAAGGCACCCACCGGAAAAGGGGAAAAAAAATGGTGGACAAAAAAAATGGCGGACAGCCTTGCTTGGCGACCCCCATGAAATGGTCGATCGACCCCAAATGGGGTCCCGACCCACAGGTTGAGAACCACTGGTGTAACTCTATGTAACCCTGATTAGAGCATGTAGATCTGTATGTAAGAATGTCTGGCATTTATTGGGTTAAGTGGTGTCTCCTTAAGAGATGGCTTATGGGTAATGTAGTTTTAGCTAGTCAGCTATATCATGTTAGTAGGTTAGTGGGAGGAGTTTCTAAAGGGCATCACAGGATTTTTTGAGCCAGTTTGGAATGTGCTTGTCTGAGTTAGCATGGAGTCACCGCAGGACCCAGATGATCTCATTTCCACGCTAGAATTTGGTATGGAGAAAGTATTAATTTCTCACCTATAAGGATGAACAGACTACTTGTCCAGACGGAATCTACCAATAGCAAGTATCATTTCTGACTGAATAAATTGATCTGTTTTGAAATCATCTTTATTGAGTTTGTCTGACCTCGATTTACAAAGCGACTTAACTCTGGGTCAGAACATGGGAGGAGCACCTGTCCATCCCCGGACACAAATATCAGTATGAAAAATAAAGTAAAAATAGAATCTTAAAATCATCATCATAATAAAAAAACACACTAAATAAACAAACGAAAAAGAAAACAAATAAAATAAACTCAAAGGGCAGACGCCGAGGAACACCAGGGCTTTTTCCCCGCTGTCGGGTTTTTGTATCTTCCCATGTCTCTTTGGGCTCCGTGGTAATCCCCGAGTTTGGTTGCTTGCTTGACCCAACTAGGTAGCATTACCAGTACTGCAAGGGGGGGGAGGAGGAGGAGGAGGACGACTATGGGGTACTTAGAGCTCTCTCTGAGCTTGCAGCCATTTCATGACCCAACTAAGTGACAATATCAGTGCTAGAAGGGAATGGCATTGGAGGAGGAGGAGGAGGACGACGACGACGACGACGATGATTTGGGGGTCCTTGGTGCTCTCTGAGATGGGTTGTTTTCTGGCAGATGTTTCATCACCCAACTAGGGAACGTCATCAGGGCTAGAAGCGGGAGGAGGAGAAGGAGGAGGAGGAGAGGGAGGAGGAGGAAGAAGAGGAAGAGGAGGAGTGGGTGGAGGAGAAGGAAGAGGAGGAGGATGATGACGACTCGGGGGTCCTTGGTGCTCTCTGAGCTTGGCTGTTTTCTTGCAGATCTTTCATTACCCAACTAGGGAACGTCACCAGTGCCAGGAGGAGGAGGAGGAGGAGGAGGAGGAGGAGGAGGAGGAAGACGACGACGACTTGGGGGTCCTTGGTGCTCTCTGAGCTGGGTTATTTTCTGGCAGACCTTTCATCACCCAACTAGGGAATGTCACCAGTGCAAGTGGCAAATCCTACCCTTCTTGGCGCTGACGACGTTCCCTGGCTGGGTCCTGAGACGTCTGCAGGAAAACAGCCCAGCCCAGAGAAGCACCATGGACCCCTCAGGCTCTCCAGAGACCGCCCCCCGGCCTCTGGCTCAGCTCCCTCCACCTTTCCCACCTTTCAATCCTGTCGTTCTCGCGCTGGGCCCAGTCGGCCTTCCTCCGCAGGGCCCGTTGGAGCAGCTCCTCCCCCTTCTCCAGCGCCTGGCGAAATTCCCCGTCCTGCTGCTGGAAACGCCGCTGCAGGGAGTCATACCCGGCTTTCCGGCCGCCGTTCCTGCGACTCAGCTCCTCCGCCTGGCTCCGCAGCCGGCAGCGCCAGTCCTCCAGGTCACAGAGTTGGCGGCTCAGACTGGCCAGCCTGAAAGGGAGGACACCAGGAGATATTTGCTCCCTCCTCACCGTAAACAGAAACCCTAAACCAGAGGTCACCCGACTTTCTCGGTTGGCGGACTGGAGGGAAAGGGAGGGGGAAGCGTTTGGCACGCACACGACGCAAATGGGGCGGAGCTAGTGCCTGCGTGATACTCACTGGCCCTGCCCCGTTTTCACGTCCTGCAGCCATAGGTATGAATGCCAGCTGGTTGACTTTGGGCCAATCACCAGGAGACGGTGAGTTCTAGTCCCACCTTAGCCATGAAAGCCAACTGAGTGACTTTGGGCCAATCACCAGGAGACGGTGAATTCTAATCCCGCCTTAGGCATGAAAGCAGTTGGGTGTCTGAGCCAATCACCAGGACATGGTGAGTTCTAGTCCCGCCTTAGCCATGAAAGCCAACTGAGTGACTTTGGGCCAATCACCAGGAGACGGTGAGTTCTAGTCCCGCCTTAGCCATGAAAGCCAACTGAGTGACTTTGGGCCAATCACCAGGAGACGGTGAGTTCTAGTCCTGCCTTAGGCATGAATGCCAGCTGGTTGACTTTGGGCCAAACACCAAGAGACGGTGAGTTCTAGTTCCACCATAGGCATGAATGCCAGCTGGTTGACTTTAGGCCAATCACAAGGAGGCAATGAGTTTCAGTCCCACCTTAGGCACAAAAGCCCGCTGGGTGACCTTGGGCCAGCCACTCTCTCTCAGCCCCAGGAAGCGAACAATGGCAAACCGTGCCTGAATTACTGCCGTTCACCAGAAGTCAACAATGATTTGAGGGCTTGCACAAAAACAGCATTTTTGGCTACCTGGTACTGGGGCGCAGCCCACAGGTTGGGGACCCCCTGCCCCTAAACGATGCGCGTCTGGATTTGTTCTATTTATTTGTTGTTGTTGTTTTTTAAGCCTGCCTTTATTACTTTACGAGTAACTCAAGATGGGGAACGCACCTAATTCTCCTTCCTCTTTTTTTCCCCAACACCAACCCTGTGAGGTAGGCTGGGCTGAGAGAGGTGGACCGGCCCCGAAGTCATCTGGCCAGCTTTCATGCCTAAGGCAGGACTAGAACTCACCGTCTCCCGGTGATTGGTCCAAAGTCACCCAGCTGGCTTTCGTGCCTATGGCAGAACTAGAACTCAACGTCTCCTGGTGATTGGCCCGAAGTCATTCAACTGGCTTTCCTGCCCAGGGCAGAACTAGAACTCATTGTCTCCTGGTGATTGGTCTAAAGCCACCCAGTCAGCTTTCAGGCCTAAGCCAGTTGGGTGTCTGTGCCAATCACCAGGAGACGGTGAGTTCTAGTCCCGCCTTAGGCATGAAAGCCAGTTCGGTGTCTGAGCCAATCACCAGGAGACGGTCAGTTCTAGTCCCGCCTTAGGCATGAAAGCCGGCATAGCTGGCTTGGGAATTCTGGGAGTTGAAGTCCACATATCTTAAAGTCACCATCGTTGGGAACCACAGGTGAAGCGTGCCACGGATCAGGCCACCATCTGAATAGCCCCTGTCCTTCTTCGATCTGGGGCAGGAGGCCCAGGCTGCCAGGCCTCCACCTAGGAAGAGCTGAGAGGTCCCACGGAGACCCCTCACCTGTCCGTCTGGTCCTCCAGTTCGGCGTCCTTCGCTCTGAGCAGCTGGCCCCGTTCATAAATCTTGTACGCCAGCTGCAAAGCAGAGAGAGAGAGAGAGAGAGAGATATGGTGCTGTCAGGTCCATTTCTGCAGCCAGGTGAGCAAATCCTCAGGTTAGAGAATAGTAATAATAATAATAATAATAATAATAATAATAATAATAATAATAATAATAATAATAATAATAATAATGAAGTTGGAAGGGACCTTGGAGGTCATCTAGTCCAACCCCCTGCTCAGGCAGGAAACCCTACACCATTTCGGACAAATGGCTGTCCAGTCTCTTCTTAAAAACTTCCAGTGTTGGCGCATTCACCACTTCTGGAGGCAGGTTGTTCCACTGGTTAATTGTTCTGTTTCTCCTTAGTTCTAGTTTGCGTCTCTCCTTGATGAGTTTCCATCCGTTGCTTCTTGTCCTGCCTTCAGAGACTTTGGAGAATAGCTTGACTGCCTCGTCTTTGGGGCAGCCCCTGAGATACTGGAACACTGCTATCATGTCCCCCCTCATGCTTCTCTTCGTTAAACTAGACCTACCCAATTCCAGCAGCCGTTCCTCGTATGTTTTAGCCTCCAGTCCCCTGATCATCTTTGTTGCTCTTCTCTGTATTCTTTCTAGAGTCTCAACATCTTTTTTACATCGTGGTGACCAAAACTGGATGCCGTATTCCCAGAGACCCACGTTCACGGCTTACCTCCCCATTGGCGGTCTCCAGCTTCGAGAGCTCGGCTTCGTGACGATTCTGAAGGCACCTCAGCAGAATTGCAGAATCCCAAATGGCGTTAGGAACGCAAGCAGGACAGGCACAGTTGGGGCTGCAGGCAAAGGAGATTCTTGTTAGAAACCGGGTGTCCTGGTTCCGACAGATGAAACTCTTCAAAGAACTTCGAGGCATTGGTTACCTTACAGATTGTTTATTTGAGTAGCATAGCATTGGCACTAACATAGTTGAAGCCAACAACTGAGTTCCCCTCCCCTGAGCACATAGTATCAAAGCACAATTCCCTCCCCCAGTTAGCAGTCATAAATCACATTCTCCAATTAGCTTGAAATGCAGGCTTCCCCTCCAGTTCTCCAGCCCGCCAATTCTTTATCATCTCTTATTTCAATAACCTTGGTTCTCACACTAGGCTCAGCATTGTTATGTCTAGCTAAACTCTCATGCACATTCCTCCCCCCCCCCCCCCAGCGTCATCTAACTCAGGGCTTTTCATCCTTTTCACCCATTGTACCACTTTTAGGATATGGCAATATCCAAGTACCACCAGTCGCCTAGCAAGGTGTCCAAAACTTGATGACCAAAAAAAAAGGAAAAAAGTGATGAAGTACTGGTAGTCCTCGACTTACAACAGTTCGCTTAGTGACTGTTCGAAGTTACAATGGCACTGAAAAAAGTGCCGAGCAAGACACCTGCCTGCCCACCCGGCCGCACTCTTCTTCCTGTCCGAGGTTTTCATTGTTGTGAGCATTTCTGTTGAGGATTGGCAGCGGGGGGTGGGGTGGGGGGGTGTTTGGTTTTTATTCCCCCCGTCTGCTGGGTGGTTGCAGCAGGTTTTGGTCCCTTCACATGACCCTGGGACACTGTGACCGTCATAAATAGGAATCAGTTGCCAAGCCTCTGAATGTAAATCACAAGACCCTGGAGAGGCTGCAACATTCCAGCTGATCGGTGCTTCTTCTGGGCTCAGCGGAAGCACCAGGATCAGCGCCGAGCTACTGCTGGATCCTGGCGCTGATCCTGGCGCTTCCGCTGAGCCCTGACAGCCCTGCAGCTCCAGCCGTCTCTCGCTCAGGCTTGTGCGGTGCTGCCACCGGTTCAGCTCATTCCCCTCCCGTGCTATCATTTTTCTAGGATGGTCGCGTACCACCTGCCAGGTGCCCATGTACCACAGGTGGTACCCGTACCACTGCTTGAAAAGCCTTGATCTAACTCTAAAAGCAAAAGACGAAAATGGTTGCATCTCCATTTGTTATCAATGCAAAAACATCCAATGTTAGCAGCGTTGACATCAGGACCTTCTGGATGGAGACTGTCCAGAGATAGTGCCAGTCTCAGGTCTCCTACCTGAACAGGGGGTTGGACTAGAACAGGGGTCCCCAACCTGTGGGCTGCAGCCCACTCCTGGCAGGAGCCTATTTGCCACCGGGCCACGTGAGCGGTGGGTTCACACAAGCAGCAGCCCCCACTCGTGTGAGGGGCAGGTGCTCACGCCTGCCACTCCCACCCGCGAAGCTGTGCGCGCGCATGCCTGGATTGTTGGTTACCTGCAAGCAGGACCCGCCGTCTGGTGATCCACACTGGGGATCTGGAACTGCACAGAACAATGATCCAAGTTGGGTTTTTCTAGCAGTTTGGTATCTGCAAGAAAGGAAACAGAACAGCAGCTATGAGAACGAATGGAAAAGTAATGGATAATAATATTAGTATTATTATTCCAGGGGACCACTTCATAATGCTTGGTAGTGTCTCACCTGGAATACTGCATCCGGGTTTTGATTACCACAATATAAAACAAGATGTTGAGACTCTACAAAGAGTGCAGAGAAGAACAACAAAGATGATTAGGGGACTGGAGGCTAAAGCATATAAGGAACGGCTGCTGGAATTGGGTATGTCTAGTTCAGTGGTGGCGAACCTATGGCACACGTGCCAGAGGCGGCACTCTGAGCCCTTTCTGTGGGCACGTGCGCCATGCCCCGGAGATGGCAACCGTCCCTCTTCAATCAGCTGCCCACTAATTCGCCGAGGTCCCACATGGTTGGATGCATGCCAGCACGGCTGGTTTCCCTCCCCCTTGTCCCATCCCTCCTGGCCTCGTATGCTCTCCTTTTCCCGGGCACGACCCACTGCATTGCCTCCTCAGCTGTCGACCGGCCTTCCAGCTCAGAGGCGGCTTCTCTGAACTGCTGGTGGTGGGCTGCAGAGCCCCAGAGTGTGCTGGTTGAGGGGCCGGTAGGCTGTGGCTGCTGACGGACACTGTCGGCCCCATGCACTCGCTGGCCTCTGTGTGCGGGGGCTGATGGTGTCAGGCAGCAGCCACCCTTGCCTCGCCTCACCCTGCAGGGCGAGCCTCCTGCCCACCGCCCCACTGCCAGAGACCCCCTGGATCTCTCCCAACCCTGCTCGGCCCCCACAGGCATCCTTCCCCATAAGCAACATTGAGGTGACCACACCCACCCAGTCTGCCATGACCACAGCCACGCCCACCTGGCACCCAGAGATAAATAAGTGGGTTTTGGGTTGCAGTTTGGGCACTCGGTCTCTAAAAGGTTCGCCATCACTGGTCTAGTTTAATGAAGAGAAGGACGAGGGGGGACAGGATAGCCGGATTCCAGTATCTCAGGGGCTGCCCCAAAGAAGAGGGAGTCAAGCTATTCTCCAAAGCACCTGAAGAAGGCAGGACAAGAAGCAACAGTTGGAAACTGACCAAAGAGAGAAGCAACCTGGAATTAAGGAGAAACTTCCTAACAGTGAGGACAATTAACCAATGGAACACCGTCACAGGCACAAAAGCCGGCTGGGTGACCTTGGGCCAGCCACTCTCTCTCAGCTCCAGGAAGCGAACAATGGCAAACCACGCCTGAATTCTTGCCGTTCACCAGAAGTCAACAATGATTTGAGGGCTCGCACAAAAGCAGCATTTTAGCTACTTTCGACGAGCGTTAAAAAGCCATTCAAGGCATGTTCTACATTTCCAGGAAGAGAATCTATCAGCTATATTGCTCCCTTAACTAATCAAGGGTAGGTCTAATTTAATTAACAATATTCAAGAGCACTGTAAGGTTTCATCTGCCTAATGGGGCGAGTATAATTACTATTAGATTACACCTGTTAAATCAATATGCTCAAGAAGTATCAGCCTATTGTCGCCCGTGTCTGCAGTGTTTTCCTAAGTGCTGCAAGTCGGATCATCTTTGAGTCAAACTGAACTCCTGCCTTTGGGTTTCCATCCAGGCAGTTTCCTATCATTATAGGAGCAGGATTAACAGTACTCTTTTTTTTTAGTATTTTACTTTATCTTACAAAGCCTTTTTTCAATATTGTAGAATGGAATGTGATGTGATGTGATGTGATGTGATGTGATGGAATGGGATGGGATGGGATGGGATAGGATAGGATAGGATAGGATAGGATAGGATAGGATAGAATAGAATAGAATAGAATACATAGAATAGGAATAGAGTAGAATAGAATATAGAATAGAATAGAACAGAATAGAATTACAGAATAGAATAAAATAGAATATAGAATAAAATACAATACATAGAATAGAATAGAAAAACAATACAATACAATACAATACATAGAATAAAATATAAAATACAATACAATACATAGAATAGGAATAGAATAGAATATAGAATATATAATATAATATAATACAATAAATAGAATAAACAGAACAGAACAGTTTTTTATTGGCCAAATGAGATCGGACACACAAGGAATTTATCTCCAGTGCAGTCAATTTATTATTATTACAGCCAAAGGCCAACACATAAATTAAACATTCAAATAAAACAAAACTAAACAGAACCAACACAAGAAGACATAGCAATATTTTACAATTAAGGATGCAATCAATGGGTGAACAAGGTCTGCCTAGTTTTACAGACGTATAACAAAAAACTAGCTACCTTCAGAAAATCTATATCATACTGACCTGACAATAAAAATACATCGAATATAGTCTCATGCTGGATAAAAACACGTAATAAAATTAATTATAAAAAAGTATTAAAAAGATCTAAAATGTTTATTTATGTTTCTGGCGAATCCCCAATGCTGCTGTGCAGAATCTAGCTACCTGCGCCGTGATCACTGCCTGCGTGTCCTTAAGCAGCCACTCGAGATAAATACTTTCCAAACAACCACGATACCTATTAATTATGGGTTATACTGTCTGTAAAACTATCAATTATGGGTTATACTGTCTGTAAAACTATCAATTATGGGTTATACTGTCTGTAAAACGAGGCAGACCTTGGTCACCCATTGATTACATCCTTAATTGTAATATATTGCTATGTCTTCTTGAGTTGGTTCTGTTTAGTTTTGTCTTATTTGAATGTTTAATTGCTGTGTTGGCCTTTGGCTGTAATAATAATAAATTGACTGCCACCTCTAGTGCAGAAGCTGTCAGCATACATGCACACAACAAAGTGATAAGTCACAGATCATAAATTATAAGATATAATCATAAATCAGATAGAAGCAACAAATGATAAATCATTAACATATCAATAGGAGAAGGTAACAGGAAAGACGAGAAGGTGAGAAATGTTATTATGTGCCTTTTTCAATATTTTGTTTTATTTCACAGGGAGTCCTCATAATCATTTGTTTAGTGCAGGGGTAGGCAACCTTGGCTCTTTTGTGACTGTGGACCAACTCCCAGAATTCCTGAGCCAGCCATGCTGAGGAGAAATGGAGAGGTTTCCAAGCTGACCCACGCTGGCTGAGGAATTCTGGGAGTTGAAGTCCACGAGTCATGAAGGGGCCGTAGTTCCTACATGCTGGCTCAGGAATTCTGGGAGTTGAAGTCCACCAGTCATGAAGGGGCCATAGTTCCCCCACGCTGGCTCAGGAATTCTGGGAGTTGAAGTCCACGAATCATGAAGGGACCATAGTTCCCCCATGCTGGTTCAGGAATTCTGGGAGTTGAAGTCCGCGAGTCATAAAAGAGCCATAGTTCCTACATGCTGGCTCAGGAATTCTGGGAGTTGAAGTCCACAAGTCATGAAAGGGCCAAAGTTTCCCCCATGCTGGCTCAGGAATTCTGGGAGTTGAAGTCCCCAAGTCATGAAGGGGCCATAGTTCCTCCATGCTGGCTCAGGAATTCTGGGAGTTGAAGTCCACGAGTCATGAAGGGGCCATAGTTCCCACATAGTGGCTCAGGAATTCTGGGAGTTGAAGGCCACGAGTCATAAAAGAGCCAAGGTTGCCTACCCCTGGTTTAGTGCCTGTGCAAAGTTACAACAGCTCTGGAAAAAGTGAGTTATGACTGTTTTCCACACTTATGACTGTTGCAGCATCCCATCGTCACGGGATCAAAACTTGGACCCTTGGCAACTGACTCATATTTATGACGGTTGCAATGTCCTGGGTCAGGTGAAGGGGAGGCAAATATCCCTCTCCTTTATGAGATTAAGAGTTGATTGTGTTGCACACACCCTGGTGAGCTAAATCTCGTTTTTTTCTCCTGTCCTCCAAGCTGACCTTTTACATTTGATATTATTCAGCAAAAAAAAGGGGAATGGAGTCATTTCCTGTTCTGCTTTTCCAAGGCATGGGCAACTGTCCAAAAAGGAAACTGCAGTCCTATAGAGAGACTCACACATCCTCATTCTTCTTGCAGAGTTGTTGACCTGCAACTGAAGACTTGGCTCTTTGTTTTAGATATTTGTTTTTAGAAGTGTATTTAGGAACCAACCTAGAAGTAAGGAGAAATTTCCTGACAGCGAGAACAATTAACCAGTTGAACAGCTTGCCTCCAGAAATTGTGGGTGCTTTTAAGAAGAGATTGAACAAGCATTTGTCTGAAATGGTATGGGGGTTTCCTGCCTGAGCAGGGGGTTGGACTAGAAGACCTCCAAGATCCCTTCCAATTCTATTCTATTCTATTCTAATTCTAATTCTAACTCTAATTCTACTCTAATTCTATTCTATTCTAATTCTATTCTACTATTCTAATTCTACTCTTATTCTATTGTTATTCTATTTTCTATCCTATCCTATCCTATCCTAATTCTACTCTACTTTACTATTCTATTCTATTCTAATTCTATCCTATTCTATTCTAATTCTAATTCTGTTTTCTATTCTATTCTATTCTATTCTATTCTATTCTATTCTATTCTATTCTATTCTATTCTATTCTCTATATTTCTATTCTATTCCTATTCCTATTCCTATTCCTATTCCTATTCTATTCTATTCTATTCCTATTCCATTCCATTCTAATCTAATCTAATCTAATTCTATATTCTATTTTTCAACAGCTAAACAGAAATAACAGCTAAAAGTTGCAGCTTCTTAGATTTTCTTTGAATACAGGAAGTCCTTGACTTACAACTGTTTATTATTTAGTGACCGTTCAAAGTAACAATGGCACTGGAAAATGTAACGTATGACCATTTTTCACACTTACGACCGTGGCAGCATTCCCCAGGGTCATGTGATCAAAATTCAGACGCTTGGCAACTGGCATGTACTTATGACGGTTGCAGCGTCCCGGGGAGGGGGTCACGCGATCCCCTTTTGCGACCTTCTGACAGGCAAAGCCAATGGGGGAAGCCAAATTCACTTAACAACGGTGTTACTAATTTAACAACTGCAGGGATTGACTCAACAACTGCGGCAAGAAAAGTCGTAAAATGGGGCAAAGCTCACTCAAGCAATGTCTCACTTAGCAACAGAAAATCCAGGCTCCGTTGTGGTTGTAAGTCGAAGTCTACCTGTACAGGTAGCCCTAACCCAGGGGTAGGCAATCTTGGCTCTTTTATGACTCGTGGACTTCAACTCCCAGAATTCCTGTGCCAGCATGGGGGAACAATGGCTCCCTTCACGACTCGTGGACTTCAACTCCCAGAATTCCTGAGCCAGCATGGGGGAACTATAGCCCCTTCATGACTGGTGGACTTCAACTCCCAGAATTCCTCAGCCAGCATGGGGGAACTATGGCCCCTTCACGACTCGTGGACTTCAACTCCCAGAATTCCTGTGCCAGCATGGGGGAACAATGGCTCCCTTCACGACTCGTGGACTTCAACTCCCAGAATTCCTGAGCCAGCATGAGGGAACTATGGCCCCTTCATGACTTGCGGACTTCAACTCCCAGAATTCCTGAGCCAGCTATGCTGAGGGAAAAGGGAGAGGTTTCCAAGCTGAGCCATGATGGCTGAGGAATTCTGGGAGTTGAAGTCCACGAGTCATGAAGAGGCCAAGGTTGCCTACCCCTGCCCTATACCATTTCAGACAAATAATAACAATAACAACAACAACAACAATAATATAATCGTGTATGTAAATGAATTTGTCTTCAGGGCAGTTCAGATGTAGCCAGCCTGGTTGAATGTTCTGTTTGCAAAATGGCTTCTTTCCCCCCCCCCACTCACTTTCTATTTATCGAGATAAAATCTGGATAATTGAAGGAATGGAAAGAACCACCAGGAACACGCCAGGCTTTGCAAATCACTGGCGATCCTTTTATTGCGTTTCCGAGATTTGCAGGGTAGGAGAAACAAAACTCCGAAGAGGAACAGGAACTGTAAAGAAGACAGTTTCCCCACAGCAACCAATATAACCGCAGGCCCTCCAGATTCCTCCTCCTCCCTCTGTAAATGGTTTAGTTTGTGCCTTGAATGTCAATTCCTGGCTCTTAAAAAGTGATTTTTGAACTGTTTCTCAACTTCTTCATCGTCTGCCCCCCCCCCTCCAGCAATGCAGCCTCTGGGCTCGTGCAGAGCGCGCTCTCCCTCCCCCGGGCCTTTTTAATCGTCTCCTCTCCATGCAATGCAGACTCTGGGCTCGTGCAGAGCGCATTCTCCCCCCTCCGGGCCTCTTCATCGCCTCCCCTCTCCCCTCCAGGCAAAGCAGCCTCTGGGCGCGGGCAGAGCGCACCATTCCCCCCCCCGGGCCTCTTCATCGTCTCCCCTCCATGCAATGCAGCCTCTGGGCGCGTGCAGAGTGCACCATCCCCCCCCCGGGCCTCTTCATCGTCTCCCCTCCATGCAATGCAGCCTCTGGGCGCGTGCAGAGTGCACCATCCCCCCCCNCCCCCCCCCCCGGGCCTCTTCATCTTCTCCCCTCCGTGCAATGCAGCCTCTGGGCGCGTGCAGAGCGCACCCTTCCTCCCCCACCCCCACCCCGGGCCTCTTCATCGTCTCCCCTCCGTGCAATGCAGCCTCCGGGCGCGTGCAGAGCGCAGTGCCGTCCTTCTTCCACCTCGCCCCCCCCCTCGTTGGCAAAGCAGCCCCTGGGCGCGTGCAGAGCGCCCCCTCCCCGGCTCCCTCCTCCCCCGCGGGCTTGCACTCACAGGCTTGCAGGAGATCCGAGAAGCGCGCCTTCTGCGCCCGGTCGCGCTGCTGCAGCTGCCGGAGGATGTGGCGCTTCCAGCGGCGCCGGCCCGAGCCGCCCCCGCCGCCCTCGGCCATGGCCCCGCGCCGCTGCCCGGAGGTCCGAGCGGGCCCGCGGCGGGGAGGAGGAGGAGGAGGAGAAGTCCCCGTGACGTCACCGGGAGGGGCGGGGCCAGAGGGGGGAATCCCCAGGCCTGGCCGCTTCGCCAACCTGGCGCCCGCTGCACCTTCCCGGCCTCTGCGGCTCGTGGCACGGAGCGCCCACAGGGGCTGCAGCGCCCCCCCAGCCTCCCCGCGCTCAGCCCAGACCCCCAGCCAACCCACGACTTTCGGGGAGGGGCGAGGGGGGGGAAAATGCTGGGCGCCCCCTGCCCCGGCATCCCTGCGCCCGCGGGCGCCCAGGAGGGAGTCCCCTCGCGGCCCCGCCTCTCCTCTGAGCTCCGCCCCTTTGAGGCCCCCCACCCCCACCCCGTGCCTTCTGCTTGGCAAAGTATATAGGAAGCCCATCGAGGGAGGGAAGGGAATCCCTCCAGCTCCGGGTTGAACTGCGGGGTCTTTGGTGGTCTCTGGGCTGGGGGGTTTTCTGGCAGACGTCTCCTGACCGGGCTAAGTAACAACATCAGTGCCAGAACTTAGGAGGGTTTATGGAGACGAGGAGGAGGAGGAGGACTGTGTGTGTATGGGGGGGAGGGGTCCTTGGTGCTCTGTGAGGTTGGTGGTTTTCTTGGAGATGTTTCATGACCCAACTAGGGAACATCATCAGTGCTAGAAGTCGCGGGGGAGGGGCTGTGGAGAGGAGGAGGAGGAGGAAGAACGTGGGGTCCTTGGTGCTCTCTGAGCTGGGTGGTTTTCTTGCAAACATTTCATGACCCAACTAGGGAACATTATCAGTGCTAGAAGAGAGGAGGAGAAGGAAGGAAGGAAGGAAGGAAGGAAGGACAGACAGACAGACTGTGGGGTCCTTGGTGCTCTCCGAGCTGGGTTGTTTTCTTGCAGACGTTTCATGACCCAACTAGGTAACATCATCAGTGCTAGAAGGGAGGAGGGGGAGGAGGAGGAGGAGGAAGAAGAAGAAGAAGAAGAAAAGAAGAAGAAGAAGAAGAAGAAGAAGAAGAAGAAAAGAAGAAGAAGAAGAAGAAGAAGAAGAAGAAGAAGACGACGACTGTGGGGTCCTTGGTGCTCACTGAGCTTGGTGGTTTTCTTGCAGACGTTTTATTACCAAACTAGGTAACATCATCAATGCTAGAAGGGAGGAGGAGGAGGAGGAGGAGGAATAATAATAATAATAATAATAATAATAATAATAATAATGATGATGATGATGATGATGATGATGATGATGATGATGATGATGATGATGATGATGGGTCATTGGTGCTCACTGAGCTCGGTGGTTTTCTTGCAGACATTTCATGACCCAACTAGGTGACATCATCAGTGCTAGAAGGGAGGAGGAGGAGGAGGAGGATGACGACAATGACTACTGTGGGGTCCCTGGTGCTCTCTGAGCTGGGTGGTTTTCTTCCTCCAGGGGGATGAGACTGAGGACAAAAGACCTGGAAAGAAGGAGAGCTAAAGTCCTGGATGTGGGTCATGGGGTGGGGGATGAACCAAGAAAGACCCCTGCAGATGTGGCCGCCGAGACTCAAGAACTTGCACCTGATGCCAACCCGGAACAATTTTCCTTCTGAACTCCGCAGGCAGGAAGCGGCAGGCATCCGGTCGGGATGGGGAAATGGTTTGAGGCAGTTCAGATGAGGACAGGATGACAATAAACCCCCAAGGACAGCTGTCTGTCAACCAAAGCAGACATGGGACTTTTATTCCGGTGAAGACAAAAAGGAAAATTAATGGACCTCTTGCACAAAAGAGCTGGAGGAAGATAGGAAGGACGTAAAAAAAATGCATTTTATGCTGACTAATATCAAACCATAATGTTAAGTTTCCCACCCCTTGAGAAAAGAGGCCCTGCAAATTTTAAACTATTAAAACTACTAAATCTATTTACAAATTGTTAGCCTGTCATCTATAAACTATATCGATAATGAAATAGTGAACAGACAAAATTATATTATTATATTAATAAGCGTTCAACTAGGGAGGATCGTTATGGGTATAGGTATGTGTTCATTTTTTTTAAAGACGCTTTTTAAATGTTTTTTTTTTTGCTGTGTTTTTTTTTATTCTTTTGTCCTTTTTTAAAAATATTTTGGTACCGTAGTTAGTAGTTTAACCTTCTTTTCATAAACTAAAAAATTCTGGGGAAAAACACACACACACACACCCATTTTGAGCTCCCGTTTGCTAATCGTGGAACGCTTTAAATTGCAGAAGCCACAGTACAGTAGATGGGAATGCAGAACGCAGGAAATGAAACAGAAAGGTCAAAGAAAGACCAAAGAGATTGCTGGGTTGCTGAATTAAATTTATACCTTTTATTTAGGTTTTTTTGTCATATTTATGCAGTACAGTGTATTGGAGGTGGTTACACTTTGAGAGCTATATGCATTTTAATGTATGCTGATTAGTGTACATTTAAAGTGACAATAAAGTTATTCTTCTCTTCTCCTCTCCTCTCCTCTCCTCTCCTCTCCTCTCCTCTATTCTACTCTATCCTATTCTATTCTGTATTTCTATTTGTATTTCTATTCTATTCTGTATTTCTATTTGTATTTCTATTCTATTCTGTATTTCTATTTGTAATTCTATTCTATTTTATTCTGTATTTCTATTCTATTCTACTCTATTCTATTTTATTCTATTTTATTCTATTCTATTCTATTCTCTTTTATTCTATTCTTTATTCTATTCCTTATTGTATTGCATTGTATTGTATTGTATTGTATTGTATTGTATTGTATTGTATTGTATTGTATTCTATTCTATTCTATTCTATTCTATTCTATTCTATTCTATTCTATTGTAATTCTACTCTACTGTAATTCTTTTATTCTATTCCTTATTCTATTCTATTCTATTCTATTCCATTCTATTCTATTCTATTCTGTATTTTATTATTCTATTCTGTATTTCTATTTGTAATTCTATTCTATTCTGTATTTATTTGTAATTCTATTCTATTTTATTCTGTATTTCTATTCTATTCTATTCTATTCTATTCTATTCTATTCTATTCTATTCTATTCTATATTCTCTTTTATTCTATTCTTTATTCTATTCCTTATTGTATTGTATTGTATTCTATTCTATTCTATTCTATTCTTCATTCTTGTATTCTGTTCTGTTCTGTTCTATAACTTAAAAGGGAACTCAGGAGCTGGGGTGAGTATGGGCGAAATCTGAACAGCTGGCTGACTTCAATGAATCATCATCATAATAAAAAATGAATTGGCTCCTGGAGTCAGCTGCAGTCCATACGTGAATTTTAAAACCTGAAATATGAAATTGGGCTGCTCCCTTTGGGAGATACTCCACACAGCTCTCCTTTCACCCCTCATCCTTCTCTTCATTAGACTAGGCCAGGGGTAGGCCACCTTGGCTCTTTTATGACTCGTGGACTTCAATTCCCAGAATTCCTGAGCCAGCCATGCTGAGGGGAAAGGGAGAGGTTTCCAAGCTGAGCCATGCTGGCTCAGGAATTCTGGGAGTTGAAGTCCACGAGTCATGAAGGGGCCATAGTTCCCCCATACTGGCTGAGGAATTCTGGGAGTTGAAGTCCACCAGTCATGAAGGCACCATAGTTCCCCCCCTGCTGGCTCAGGAATTCTGGGAGTTGAAGTCCACGAGTCATGAAGGGGCCACAGTTCCCCCATGTTGGCTGAGGAATTCTGGGAGTTGAAGTCCCCAAGTCCTGAAGGGGCCATAGTTCCCCCATGCTGGCTCAGGAATTCTGGGAGTTCACAAGTCATGAAGGGGCCATAGTTCCTCTATGCTGACTCAGGAATTCTGGGAGTTGCAGTCCACGAGTCATGAAGGAGCCATAGCTCCCCCATGCTGTCTCAGGAATTCTGGGAGTTGAAGTCCACCAGTCATGAAGAGGCCAAAGTTTCCCTCATGCTGGCTGAGGAATTCTGGGAGTTGAAGTCAAGGAGTCATAAAAGAGCCAAGGTTGCCTAGCCCTGGACTAGACTGTGGCAAGACAGGTTGTAAAAAATGGGGCAAAACTCACTTAACAAATGTCTCACTTAGCAACATAAATTCTGGGCTCCATTGTAGCTGTACGTTGAGGACAACCTGTGAACGTCTCAACATAAGACAAGTTAAAAACAAGCAGGGTAAACGGGGGCCATCAGGTGAGTCACCCCCACGACGGAGGCCGTTTCGTTGTAGTTCAAGGCAACAAACCTAACGAAGGAAAAGTGAAAGTAAAGCCTTGGGTGCAAAGTTTAAAAAACAATGTTTGTTTTGGCGGCAGTGTTTTTTTAAAACACACACACACACACACACGCACGCACACCAAAGCATGGATACAGAACACAGAATAAAAATCTCTTTAAGGTAGCCAATCTTAGCCAATCTTCTCAGGCTTACAGGTGCTCCCCGATTTACAACTTTGTGAAGTCACGTTGAAAAAAAAGGGACTTGCGAGGGAGCAGCTACAGGTGGTCCTCGATTTACGATGGTTCACTTAGTGACCGTTCGGAGTTATGACGGCACGGAACAAAAAGCGACCTAAGACCTTTTTTTCACATTTACGACCGTCGCGGCGTCTCCATGGGGTCACGTGATCAAAATTCAGACGCTTGGGCAACTGACTCACATTTACGACGGTCGCGGTGTCCCGGGGGTCAAGTGATCCCCTTTCTGACGAGCAACCTGCAGATTCGTTTAACAACCGTGTTACTAACTTAATAGCTGCAGTGATTCACTTAAGAACTGTGGCAAGGAAGGTCATAAAATGGGGCAAAATTCACTTAACAACTTGTCTCACTTAACAATGGAAATTTTGGGCTTGATTGTGGTTGTGAGTCAAGGACTACCTTCATTTAATTGAAATGAAGGAAACTAATGGAAACTAATGGAAACTAATCAAGCAGAGAAGCAACCTAGAACTAAGGAGAAACTTCCTGACATTGTGGAACCACCTGCCACCAGAAGTTGTGCGTGCTCCAACACTGGAAGTTTTTAAGAAGAGACTGGACAGCCATTTGTCCAAAATGGTATAGGGTTTTCTGCCTGAGCAGGGGGTTGGAATATATGACCTCCAAGATCCCTTCCAAAATTATTATTATTATTATTATTATTATTATTATTATTATTATTATTATTATTATTATTATTATTATTATTATTAAATGTAAGTGCACCTTTATTATTTTTCAGGGTGGCAAGCTCAGAACGACAGAATGCTGGGAAAGCCATAAACGTTTATACCTGAATTACTTTATAAAGTGGATTAAACTTGGACAAACTGATCTGACTCGTCTTGTTTAAGCCCAGAAAGTGTTGGTTTTTCTTAGCACGTCAGATAACGCAGCCAAATGTTCGCCCTGGTGTTTCTTTCTTTTTTCTTTTTATCCAAATTTTTTAAAATTCATTTTCTATTATTACATTTGATTAGTGCTTAATAAACCTTGTGTTGTCTGGGTTAATTTGTTTGCTTAATAATACAAGCGACATTCTTAGTCTCTACCCCTTTTTCCCCACCATTGATAAAATAAATTCCATGTTTGTAAATATTCTGTGTCTTCTTTCTCTTTGATCCTCATGTAAGTCTGTCCATTTCAGCCCAGCCCAGTATTTTCTTGATTATCTCTTCGCCCAATGGTGTTTTTTCATTTTTCCAGTGCTGAGCAAATAGTAGTAGTAGTAATAATAATAATAATAATAATAATAATAATAATAATAATAATAATAATAATAATAATAATAATAATAATAATAAAGTTGGAAGGGACCTTGGAGGTCATCCAGTCCAACCCCCTGCTCAGGCAGGCAACCCTGTACCATTTCAGACAAATGGCTGTCCAGTCTCTTCTTAAAAACTTCCAGTGTCGGAGCATTCACCGCTTCTGGAGGCAGGTGGTTCCACTGGTTAATTGTTCTAACTATCAGGAAGTTTCTCCTTAGTTCTAGGTTGCTTCTCTCCTTGATTGGTTTCCATCTGTTACTTCTTGTCTGCCTTCAGGCGCTTTGGAGAATAGCTTGACTCCCTCTTCTTTGGGGCAGCCCCTGAGATACTGGAAGGCTGCTATCGTGTCCCCCCTCGTCCTTCTCTTCATTAAACTAGACATACCCAATTCCAGCAACCGTTCCTCATATATTTTAGCCTCATGTATGTAATCTTCCCTGCTGTTAGTTACATGCAATATTAAATATACACTTTGCTTATCAGATTTTTCTGGTATTGATGCCTAATAAAAAAAGTTCAGGTTTCAAATCTACATGTTTTCCTAGCATCTTTTCTAACCCTGGTGTTTCTGATTGCGCATATTTACAGCCACTGACGAAGGGGAGAACCCCCCCCCCCTGCTCGTTTAGCATAAAGTAATTACTGGCCACCCAATCCGCAATCAAACGGTAAAGCTGCATCCGTGGCCAATGCCTTTGAAATGAGCTCTGTGATTTACGCTCCTTGCTGTTGTTAAATTTCCAATTACGTTCAGCTCGGAGTATTATCAATCGCCCACTGGTAGATTACAAAACAGAAGAATAAGTGACAAACGACCGATTAAAACAGCAATCAAAATGCAGCGTGTACAAGCTTTCAGCTGTTTTAGATGCTGTGTAAGGAATCGGAATCAGAATAGAGCTGGAAGGGGCCTTGGAGGTCTTCTAGTCCAGCCCCCTGCTCAAGCAGGAGACCCTTACAGAAGAACAGAGATAGAAGGGGGCATGAAGGTCTTCTAGTCCAGCCCCCTGCTCAAGCAGGAGACTCTATCTATACCATTTTGACATGTGGCTGTCCAGTCTTTTTTTTTTTTTGAACGCCTCTGATTTGCTGGTTTCAGGTGTGGCTTGGTATAAAGAAAGACAGAGTCCAGGTATTTATCTTGATAAGCATACGTGTTTATTCAGCTGAATAAAGACGCCCCCCCCCCTTAGCAAGAGGGAACCTTGAACACATTTTGACATTCATATTTATATGTTTGTTACATTATCCACTTCTCCACCCAGATAAGCTGGCACACTTCAGATAAGAGAAAGAAATACAGATATAATCCACCGCTGTCCTTGGAGGTCTTCCAAGGACATTGGGAATAATAATGATAATGATAATGATGATGATGATGATGATGATGATGATGATGATGATGATGATGATGATGATGATGATGATAATGATAATGATGAGGATGAGGATGAGGATGAGGATGTTGGGAGGGACCTTGGAGGTCTTCTAGTAGTCCAACCCCTGTTCAGGCAGGAGACCTTATAGCATCCCGAACAAATTATTGTCCCATCTGTTCTTTAAAACTTCCAATGATGGAGAACCCACAATGTCTGAAGGCAAATCATTCCACTGATTAATTGTTCTCACTGTCCAGGATATTTCTTCTTATTTCTAGGTTGGATCTTTCCTACTTGAGCAGGAGGCTGGACTAGAAGACCTCCAAGGTCCCTTCCATCTTCTATTCTATTCTATTCTATTCTATTCTATTCTATTCTATTCTATTCTATTCTATTCTATATTTTATTATTCTATTCTGTTCTGTATTTTATTATTCTATTCTATTCTATTCTATTCTGTATTTTATTATTCTATTCTATTCTATTCTGTATTTTATTATTCTATTCTGTTCTATTCTATATTTTATTATTCTATTCTGTTCTATATTTTATTATTCTATTCTATTCTGTTCTGTTCTGTATTTTATTATTCTATTCTATTCTATTCTATTCTGTATTTTATTCTTCTCTTCTCTTCTCTTCTCTTCTCTTCTCTTCTCTTCTCTTCTCTTCTCTTCTCTTCTCTTCTCTTCTCTTCTCTTCTCTTCTCTTCTCTTCTCTTCTCTTCTCCTTGATAAATAACAGAATAATAGAGTTGGAAGGGACCTTGGAGGTCTGCTAGCCCAATCCCCTGCTCATGTTAAGCATTAAGTGAATTTTGCCCCATTTTACAATCTTTCTTGTCAGAGTTGTTCAGCGAATCACCGCAGTTGTTAAGCTAGTAACAGGGTTGCAAAATGAACCCCACCCTTGTCAGAAGGTCGCAAAAGAGGAAAACGTGACCCTGGGACGCTGCGACCGTCATAAACACGAGTCAGTTGCCAAGCGTCTGAATTCTGATCACGTGACCCTGGGGATGCTGCAAGTGTCATAAGCGTGAAAAATGGTCATCAGTCATTTTTTTCCAGTGACGTCGTAACTTCGAACGGTCACTAAACGAACAACTGTAAGTCAAGGACCTACCTGTAATTGAGTGAAAAGCAACCACTTCCGTCTGTTTGAGTTGCACCCCTTCTCTGTCTTCCCTCCAAATGCCGTATCTAGCTAAAGAGGGGAAAAATTGAGAGAGAGCTCCTTAAAACAGGGAAAAACTTTCTTGAAAAATACATTTTGCAAGAGTTTTCCTGCAGAGGGCTCACCGAGACAGCAAGTGGGATGCTTTATTATGAACTGGATAAATTCACATTTTAGTTTTTGCTGGGATGATGACCGCCATGTTTGAAGGGCATCATGCTCGGCCTCTCCAGCTGCCAATCAAGTCCAAGCCCCTCCCCTTTCCAGAATTCCATTGAGACCTTGATCCACCGGGCGGGACCTCAAGCATAGCCGGCCGGGGAATTCTGGGAGTTGAAGTCCACCCTTCTGAAAGTTGCCAAGGTGGAGAAACCCTGATCTACAGGGAGAAAGATGACCAGAGCAGTAATTCTCTACCTCAGCAACTTTAAGATGGCTGGACTTCAACTCCCAGAATTCCCCAGCCAGGGGAATGCTGGGATAGTGTCTTTTTAGCCCGTTGTCGGTCTTGATTCTCGTCTTGATTTTGCCGTATTTATAAACTTGGTATAAATTTGTTTCAGCTTCAATGTTTAGATGGCCTAGACCAGGTATGGGGAACCTGGGCTCTTTTATGACTTGTGGACTTCAACTCCCAGAATTCCTGAGCCAGCATGGGGGAACTATGGCCCCCTCATGACTCGTGGACTTCAACTCCCAGAATTCCTGAGCCAGCATGGGGAACTATGGGCCCTTCATGACTTGTGGACTTCAACTCCCATAATTCCTGAGCCAGCATGGGGGAACTATGGCCCCTTCATGACTCGTGGACTTCAACTCCCAGAATTCCTCAGCCAGCATAGGGGAAACTTTGGCCCCTTCATGACTCGTGGACTTCAACTCCCAGAATTCCTGAGCAGCATGGGGGAACTATGGCCCCTTCATGACTGGTGGACTTCAACTCCCAGAATTCCTCAGCCAGCATGGCTCAGCTTGGAAACCTCTCCCTTTCCCCTCAGCATGGCTGGCTCAGGAATTCTGGGAGTTGAAGTCCACCAGTCATAAAAGAGCCAAGGTTGCCTACCCCTGGTCTAGGTGAAATGCTAAATATATCTGGCAAGGCCATGTATGATTTGCAATATGCCAAATAAACAAATAGACATTATTTCTGAGATGGTGGCAGAAGCTTCGCTCCCTTTCCGCAACCGGTGTGTGTGTTTTGTCTGTCTCTCTCTCTGTGTGTGTGTCATGTAATATCCCCGGAAAAGGAAGAATAATTTTGCAAGAAGCCAAGGAGAATAGCTGAAGGAGATCAATTCCTCAAGAATTCTGGGAAGCCCTTTATCACGTGAAGTGTTAATACCACTTTACAAGGCCTTGGTAAGGCCACAGAGCAACAATATATATATACATGCAATAATATATACTTGCAGTATATATTAGAATTTCACCTAAAATAAAAACAAAGCAAAAAAGGCTGGCTCAGGAGTTGTGGGAGTTGAAGTCCAGACTTCATAAAGGGGCAGAGAAGAGCAACAAAGATGATTAGGGGACTGGAGGCTAAAGCATATAAGGAAAGGCTGCTGGAATTGGGGATGTCTAGTTTAATGAAGAGAAGGACGAGGGGGGACATGATAGCAGTCTTCCAGTATCTCAGGGGCTGCCCCAAAGAAGAGGGAGTCAAGCTATTCTCCAAGGCGCCTGAAGGCAGGACAAGAAGCAACGGATGGAAACTCATCAAGGAGAGAAGCAACCTGGAACTAAGGAGAAACTTCCTGACAGTGAGAACAATTAACCAGTGGAACAACCTGCCTCCAGAAGCAGTGAATGCTCCAACACTGGAAGTTTTTAAGAAGAGACTGGACAGCCATTTGTCCGAAATGGTATAGGGTTTCCTGCCTAAGCAGGGGGTTGGACTAGATGACCTCCAAGGTCCCTTCCAACTTTATCATCATCATCATCATCATCATCATCATCATCATCATTAATATTATTATAGGAAATGCAAATAATAGTCAAAACAAGGGGAGGGGAAACAACATTTTATTTGAAGACTGGAGAGTCCAAGGCAAGAAACGGGATATTTTAATCCAACGGCAGAAGATTCCACTGAAAAATGGTGTGTGTGTGTGTGTGTTGTATGTGAGAGAGATTAAATCTAGGTGGCAAAAGTGACATCTAATCTGGATTTCCCGGCTCTGGAGGTGGATATGGCGCTTTTTAATTCGGGGCTTTTCACGTATGGGGTACTTCTTTGATTTTGGACTGAAACGGTAGTTCTGGACTTTTTTAGCCTGACGGAGGAAGTGCTTCTCAAACCGCTACGCGACCGCCTCATGCCGGTCTTTGAGGATTTGCCTCTCAGGGCTCTCTGGAAGAGACAGAGGGGAAAAAAATTAGGATTATTGTAACCTAAGTGGGCAACTAAGTCAACTTTACGACCCGTGGACTTCAACTCCCACCCACAATTCCTGAGCCAAGTATGGCCCCTTTGTGACCTCTGGACTTCAACTCCCACAATTCCTGAGCTAAACTATGGCCCCTTTATGAAGTCTGGACTTCAACTCCCACAACTCCTGAGCCAGCCTTTTTTGCTTTGTTTTTATTTTAGGTGAAATTCTAATATATACTGCAAGTCCATATATGATGTGCCATACGCTGCATCTATATAAATAAAAATGTAAATGTTCGTTTGTTCAAAATCTTAAATCTCCGAAAGTTCTTCACCGATTGCTTTGAAATTTTGACACAAGGTTGCATTCGAATACGTGCGTGTTTTTATATACCTACTATTACATAGATGTCACACCTGTGACAGGTAAAAACATGCTTTTTTTGAAAAACAGCGCCATCTGTTGGACGTAAAAGCAACACACGCTAACCAGACTGAGCCACAGCAACGCGTGGCCGGGTACAGCTAGTAAATAAATAAATATTATTTCTGAGATGGTGGCAGAAGCTTCACTCTCCTTCCCCTCGGAAATTTCCAGGTATGGCTGTAAGCTATGGACTACCTGTCAGAACATACAGGTAGTTCTTCAGCTTATGACCACAATTGAGCCCAAAAATTTCCACGAGAGGCTTGTTAACTGAGTTTTGCCCCGTTTTGCGACCTTTCTTGCCACCATTGTTAAGTGAATCACTGCAGCTATTAAGTTAGTAACACCGTTGTTAAGTGAATCTGGCTTCCCCCATTGGGGATCACATGACTCCGGGACACTGCAACCGTCATAAATATGAGTCAGTTGCCAAGTGTTTGAATTTTGATCACCTGACCACGGCGACACTGCAAGGGTCGTACGTGTGAAAAGCAGTCATGTCCGTTTTTTCAGTGCCGTTGTAACTTTGAACGGTCACTGAATGAATGGCTGTAACTCAAGGACTTCCTGTACAGGTGTCCTCCAGCATTTGCCTTCTAAAACAAGGGTCCCCAATCACTGGGCTGTGGGACAGGCTGGCCAGTGTGTGCGCGTGTACCCCCTCACTTGTGGTAGGGCCGTGGCCGCAGGGCACAAAAACGGGCTGCAGCTGTGCCTCAGGGTGCAGAAATGGCCGCCGCCACACTACGGGGTGCAAAAACGGGCTGCTGCCACACCACAGGGTGCAGAAAGAAGGCGGTGCGCCATGCAAAAACAGGGCAGGGCTAGGGAGTATCACGCGGGCGCTATCCCCGCCCCATTTGCAGGCCGCACATGCTTGCGGCCCCGTGCGCGCATGCACGCACGCATGTAAAATGCTTTCCCATTGGTGGGAATTAACCCCCCCCCAGAGAAAGAAATATTTTTGGAAATATTTAAAAGGCAGAATATGTTTCCCTAAAGGATTTTAAAAGCAGAAACCAACCCCCCCACCCCCAAGTCTCTCTGTCCCAAACAGAAATGCAGATGTGGAATCAGGAAACTGGGATTAGGAAGAAAGATCCCTAGAATCAACACACCAAAAATCTAAGAGTCATCAGCCCCAGCCCCAGGGAAGCAGGATATGACCATTGGGGCATAATAGGATTAACCCACCACCATCAGAATATCAGAAAGGCACACTCAGACTCAGGTCAAAGTACATGTTACAGCAGTGGTTCTCAACCTTTTTAATGCCGCGACCCCAACCGGTCGTAAGTCGAGGACTAAACCGGTCGTAAGTCGAGGACTAAACCGGTCGTAAGTCGAGGACTACCCAACTGGTTGTACGTCGAGGACTTTCCCTGCCCGGGAGCGCTGCGCATGCGTGGTTCCGCCCCCTGCGCCGGCCGAGGCGTAGCTGGCAAGCGGCAGAGACGGAGCAGGCCGACCACCAGCTGGCCCAGCTCAAGGAAGGTAAGGCACCCGCTGGAAAAGGGGGAAAAAAATGGCGGACAGCCTTGCTTGGCGACCCCCGTGAAATGGTCGATCGACCCCAAATGGGGTCCCGACCCACAGGTTGAGAACCACTGTGTTACAGGAACAACTCCAAACAAAAGGCTCCAGAGGGTATAAAAACCCACTCCCTACATGTGCTCACTCTCTTTTCTGCCAGAGTCACCTGGGTCTCCTCTTCAATAAACTGCAATAAATTTATTTCTAAAGCAGTCGCCATGTCGTTTATTCCCAGCTTGGACTGAACCCTGATGAAGACTTTTCCTTCAACACCTCCCTTTTCCTCCGGTCTGCCAACCGACAAAGGTTGGTGATCTCTGTTCTAAAAGGCTGGTAGACGGGGGTGGATTAGGGGTGAGACCCCCCCCCAAACAACAAGAGGTGGGTCCTTTCCATCACTTACTTTACTGGCCGATTTTTGGGGGCGCCGTTTGGGAATGGCTGCCATCAGTTTAAAGCTGGAAAGAAAAGAGCAGTGTGAAGCTTTTGTGGATTCTCAGCAGGCACCTTGTGCGCCAAGGATTCGAACGCGAGCCCCTCCAGCCACATCCTCCTCCTCTTCCTCCTCCTCCTATATCCCGGCATCAGGAAGGCAGTTGACTTACAAGACGTCCACGTGACGCGAGATGAAGACCCCCGCCAGCAGGACGACCAGCCCGGTCAGGGTGAACAGTCCGACGATGACGATGGTGGGCACTGGGGACGAAGGAGAGAAGGACCGTGAGCAGGGGTTGCTTGGGTGTGTTGGTGCACAACCACAGTTTGGGGGCAATGGTCAGGGTGTGAAAGAGCAAAGGGGGCAGATGCTGAAGAGGCTCCGCCCCTTGCACGACACCTGGACGTGGTGAGTTCTAGTCCAACTTGTCAGAAGAATAATTTGGGGGTTCCAACTGGAACCCGGAGCTACGCAAGAATAAGCAAAAATGAGATCCAGACCGCTGTGAGGAAAGAAGAAATATTTAGGCCCCAAAACAAGGAGTTCGCCTTTAGGGGCCGCTACAGAGAAATGGGCAACAGCGACGTAGTTTTATGTTGTCCTGGGTGTGGAAATGTCTACGTGCTGATTCTGGGCTGACATTTGAGGGATGTGTGTGTGTGAGTGTCTATGTGTGTAGATATGTATTCTTGTGAGCATGCAGTTCCTCCGGGAGACCTAATTGAATTAACTCTATTTGTGTTTGCAGACCGTCTCCTTTGATATGTGGATTAGGTCTGGGTAACTGATTTGGGAGATTTGAGGAAGTTTGACCAAAGGATTTTCCCCGTTGGATATTTTCACTTGATTAATTGAGTTTCAGCTTGACCGCCAATTTTCTAGCGGAGGCGTTGATTCTCAGTCCATTGTGGATTCTGTGAACGTTTTAAGGGAAGATGGAAACAGCGTAACGAATAAAATAGATTTTGATATAAAACCTCACGCACCTTAGGCATGAAAGCCAACTGAGTCATCTTGGGTCAGTCACCAGGAGACGGTGAGTTCTAGTCCCGCCTTAGCCATGAAAGCCAACTGGGTGACTTTGGGCCAATCACCAGGAGACGGTGAGTTCTAGTCCCGCCTTAGCCATGAAAGCCGACTGAGTGACTTTGGGCCAATCACCAGGAGACGGTGAGTTCTAGTCCCGCCTTAGGCAGGAAAGCGAACTGGGTGACTTTGGGCCAATCACCAGGAGACAGTGAGTTCTAGTCCCGCCTTAGCCATGAAAGCCGACTGAGTGACTTTGGGCCAATCACCAGGTGACGGTGAGTTCTAGTCCCGCCTTAGTCATGAAAAGGCTGACCTACTGAAACCCGGTTAATGGTCCTCTGTCACTCAAGATCAGGGCGGAATCGGTACTTTCGACTGACTCACTGAAACCCGGTTAATGGAGGAGACGGGGAGTTCTAGTCCCACCTTAGCCATGAAAGCCGACTGGGTGACATTGGGCCAATCACCAGGTGACAGCGAGTTCTAATCCCGCCTTAGTCATGAAAGCCGACTGGGTGACTTTGGGCCAATCACCAGGAGACGGTGAGTTCTAGTCCTGCCTTAGCCATGAAAGCCAACTGAGTGACTTTGGGCCAATCACCAGGAGACGGTGAGTTCTAGTCCCGCCTTAGGCATGAAAGACGGCTGGTCTGAACGAGATGGGAAGCCAAGAAGCAGGAAGAGGACAGGATAGGGAGGCGGCTTACGCTGGTAGGGGGGAGGGGGCCCACTGTCGATGCTCCCCCCAAACCCTGGATCAGTGCACAAGGGAGGGGCCCATCCGTAAGAGCAATGGCAGTTCCGGTTGCTGTTGCAGACCTGAAAACAGACAAGGAGATATCGTGGATCGGCGAAATCCACCGGCCGTCTGGACAGGCCCACAAGGAACAGCTTCGCAATCACACTCCCATCCTAGCCAGAGATGGCTCCCACTTCAGGGTTGTGTGAGACGCAAACTCCATCGCCTCCTCAGCCACCACTAACCCAAAGGCAGGAAGTGATGAATTCTTCCCGGATGGCCAGTGAGAATTGCTTTGATCTGCACTATTGTGGCCGCCATCTTCATTTTTGGGGGGGGGGCACCCTTGGGCGCCCCAGTTAAGCACCCCAGTTTGCCACATACCCCTCGGCTTCTACAGACGGAGTGATCGCAGTCGAAATCCAGCACAGCCACGTCCACGCATGATCTATTTAAGCAGATCTAGAAAAGGAGAAAGATCTTTGCACCGAAGTCTGAATTCTTTTATATATATATATAAATTTTTATATTAATTTTTATACGGTTAGGGTTAGGATTGGGGTTAGGGTTAGAGTTTTTTTAAAATAACCTTCTTAATATTTAGCAAACAGCATGTTGTCTGGGTTCATGTATTTAAAAAAAAACAATGAGCAATAATTAATTTATATATTATCATAATCAATGTGTTAGTTAACTGCTCAATAGTCTTCTTCTTATTAGTATATATTCAATGTTACATAGTATATATCACATTCCTTTCTCTCTAACTCGCTTTTCTAACCACTGGTAAAAATTGTCCCACATTCTAAAGTATACCGAATCTTCTTTCTCTTTTATCTTTAATGTCAATCTGTCCATTTCTGCACAATCTAAACTTCTCTTAATTAGTTCTTCTTCCGCTGGTAAGTTTTCATTTTTCCAATATTGGTCAAATACAATTCTTACTGCGGTTAGTACATGTAAAATTAAATATATACAATCTATCTATCTATCTATCTATCTATCTATCTATCTATCTATCTATCTATCTATCTATCTATCTATCTATCTATCTATCTATCTATCTATCTATCATCCATCTATCTATCTATCTATCTATCTATCTATCTATCTATCTATCTATCTATCTATCTATCTATCTATCTATCTCTATCTATTCATCTATCTATCTATTCATTTATCTATCATCTTTCTCTCTCTCTCTCATCTGTCTATCTATCTATCTATCTATCTATCTATCTATCTATCTATCTCTATCTATTCATCTATCTATCTATTCATTTATCTATCATCTTTCTCTCTCTCTCTCATCTGTCTATCTATCTATCTATCTATCTATCTATCTATCTATCTATCTATCTATCTATCTATCTATCTATCTATCTATCTATCTATCATCCATCTATCCATCCATATCTATCTATCTATCTATCTATCTNTCTTTCTCTCTCTCTCTCATCTGTCTGTCTGTCTGTCTGTCTGTCTGTCTATCTATCTATCTATCTATCTATCTATCTATCTATCTATCTATCTATCTATCTATCATCCATCTATCCATCCATATCTATCTATCTATCTATCTATCTATCTATCTATCTATCTATCTATCTATCTATCTATCTATCTATCTATCTATCTATCTATCTATCTATCCATCCATATCTATCTATCTATCTATCTATCTATCTATCTATCTATCTATCTATCTATCTATCTATCTATCTATCTATCTATCTATCTATGCATCCATCCATCCATCCATCCATCCATCCATCCATCCATCCATTCACATACACACATAACACACATACACAAACACACACTCATACATATACATACGTACACAACACACACACACACACACACATTTGCTGACACTTTATTTAAACCAAATCTGTCTGTCAGTCATTGCCTGATCTCTGCAGAGGCATTTTAACGTGGCAGGCCGTTCCCACCCTCGCCATTCTCTTATGTCTGGATGAAGCCGAGGGCTCCGTCTTCACCAACCCGGCTCGGCCAGATAAATCCCAAAGGCTCCGTATCCAGCTTCCGTGTCTCTCGCAGAGACAAAGAAGAACTCTGGGAAAACTTTGGAGCGGGTGGCCGGTCGGGGCTACCTTGTCGGGGCCGCAGCTGGTCCCATCTTGCACTGCTCCCAGGTCATAGATGTCCTCCCCGAGGTCAAATTCGGTCCCCCAGCACGTGGCGCCCTCCACCGGGGTCTGCAGCACGTCTTGTCTCGTCGTGACGCTTGAGATTTTCCCCACGTTGACACACTGCACTCTTCCGCACAGGACATCCCTTTGTCGCACAGCGAAACAGAACAACAGGATACGGGTAACTGGCAGCTGTCATTTCACATTTTTTTGTACACAGGCAGTCCTCGACTTACCACCGCAACTGAGCCCAACATTGATGTCGCTAAGCAAGAAATTTCTCAGGCGCATTTTGCCCTGGTGTACGACGCGTCCTGCCCCATTTGTTACGCGCATCCCTGCAGTGGTTAAGCTAGTAAAATGGTTGCTGGCTTCCCCATCAGCAGGAGGTCACAGAAGGGGATCACGTGACACCCCCCTCCCCCGGGACACTGCAACTGTCACAAGTACAAGTCTGTTGCCAAGCCTCCAAATGTAAACCACGTGACCCTGGGGATGCTGCAACGGTCGTAACTTGTTCAGTGTTGTTCTAACTTTGAACGGTCCCGAAATGAACTGTTGTAAGTTGAGGACTACTGTGTGCTTTTTATGTCGTGCCTTTAACCCGCTTGTGTGAGTTCATAATATCGCTTGAGCTTTCTTTATGCGCTGGAGAGTTTGTTGTCTCTAGATCCAACCCCCCCCCAATTTCCTGAGCCCTTGATCGCTGCCCTGACACTTGTGGCTGTCCTAAACGGGGTCGCTCTCTGCCCGTGGCTTGATGTTGGTCTCGGCACCACGGCACCGCGGCACCACGGCACCGCGGTTAGACTGTGGCTTGATGTTGGTCTCGGCACCGCGGTGGTTTTCCCAATGTTCCCAGCCAGCCTGGGCGAGGAAGCCCACCTACTTCTCAAGACACTTCCGAAAGACGGAGCCGTCCTTGCCGCAGTTGCCAAAGCGGTCTCCCCGCGTGTTCATTTCCTTGAAGCAGCTCAGGGGGGCTTCCCGGGCATCTGGAGGGAGAAGCACAAACACAAGTGAGGCGCTGATGATGTTCCCTGGTTGGGTCGTGAAACCTCTGCAAGAAAAGCACCAAGCACCAAGGACCCCACAGTCCTCCTCCTCCCTGCAACCCCCCTTCCCTTCTAGCACTGATGATGTTCCCTAGTTGGGTCATGAAACGTCTGCAAGAAAACAACCAAACTCAGAGAGCATCCAGGACCCCACAATTCTCCTCCTCCTCCTCCTCCTCCTCCTCCTCCTCCTCCTCCTCCCTTCTAGCACTGATGATGTTCCCTAGTTGGGTCATGAAATATCTTCAAGAAAACAACCCAGGTCAGAGAGCACCAAGGACCCCACAGTCCTCCATTTCCTCTTCCTCCCTCTGCCCTCTGCTCCTTCTCCTCCTTCTCCTCCATAAACCCCTGTCCCTTGCAAAATTGATGATTTCACCTAGATGGGTCATGAAACGTCTGCAAGAAAACCACCCAGCTCAGAGAGCACCAGGTACCCAACAGTCCTCCTGCTGCTGCTCCCCTCCTCCTCCTTAGCCCTGCTGAGGTTCCCTAGTTGGGTCATGAAACATCTGTAAGTAAATAACCAAGCTCAGAGAGCCCCAAGGAACTCAGTCCTCCTCCTCCTCCTCCTCCTCCTCTCTGCAAACTCCTCTCCCTTCTAGCACTGATGATGTTACCTAGTTGGGTCATGAAACATCTGCAAGAAAACCACCCAGCTCAGAGGGCACCAAGGACCCCACAGTTGTCCTCCTCCTCCTCCTCCTCCTCCTCCTCCTCCTCCTCCTCCTCCTCCTCTCCATAAACTGCTGTCCCTTCCAGCATTGAGGATGTTACCTAGTTGGGTCGTGAAATGTCCACCCACGGTCCGCCTGTCCAGAGTCCATAGACAGCAAAGCGGCCTCGAGAGAGAGGAGAGGCTGGCCTTACCTGGCCCAAAAAGGGCCTTGCAGTGTGTGTGGAGATCCAGGCAACGTCCCAGGAAACAATGGTTGTGGTTGCCACACGGGGTCCCGTCTTGCTTGTAGACATCCGTCGGACAGTCGTAGGAGGTCCCGTTGCAGAATTCCGGGAGGTCGCACTCCGAAGCGGGTTCTCTGCACCTGGTTCCCGTTTCGGAAAACTAGCGGAGGCCAGAAGAGAAGTTTCCGCTTCAGACGGAAAACTCAAAAGCCGGCGCTTCCGTCAGAAAGGACCAGCCTGCGGCAAACGTCCCGCTGGCCTTTTGTGGTTTGACTTTTCTGACCCACCACAATCCCAAAGGCTCTCTGTGGCTTACAGAGAATAAATAATACAATAAAAACATCCACGTGTGCAGGCAGTCCTCAACTTATGACCACGACCGCCAGCCAGTGGACTCGGCAGCTGAGTCTGAGGAATCAGAGGAGGAGGAGGAGGGGCCTGGAGGGACATCAGAGGAAGACTCTGAGGAGCCCCAAGACTTACAGTCTGACAAGGAGCCTGGCCCCTCTACTCGCGCTCAGGCTCAGACGCAGCTGTGCTGGGAGCCTGAGTTGGACAGTGATGAAGAACAGCTGGGACAAATCCCAGATGCATGTAAGCACCGGCAAGAGAAGAGAGTAGGACAGAGGAATGCAATGGGGGCGGCTCCAAAGGCAAAGGAGAAGGCATTAGGAAGCCACGCCTTGGCTGAATTATAAAAGGGAAGGTGTGGGAGGTGCTGGTGGCTGAAGGCAACCATTCGTGTTGCGGAATCGAGTTTCTGTGAACTGTGTTTGTTTGCCTTGGACACTGACTCAGGTCTGTGAATAATAAAATGGGGTTGGTTTTCTTCCTGCGGTTCCAGCCTGCTTGTTGGAAGAGGGGTTTCTCCTTCGGAGCGTAATGAGGACTCACGTGGGCTGGGACAGAACAGTTAAGTGAGTTTTGCTCCACTGAACATGTGACCGCGAGAATGTGGCAACAGTCCTAAGTGTGAAAAACGGTCATAGGTCACTTTTTTTTTAGCACCGTTGTAACTTCGAATGGTCCCTAAATGAATCGTTCTAAGTCAAGGACTGTCTGTAAAGGACCTATTTGACCTTTTTGTTTGACGTTATCAGCAAACATCAGGAGCTGCCGTTCCCACTGTAATCACTCTTGGCCAGTAAATCTCCTGCATTCTCCCCCCACCATAAAGTGGGGAGTCTCTGGAGGGCCTCTGCTCATAACTATCTTCCAATAACAGAGAGGAATGATTAAATACAGGAAGGAAGGAAGGAAGGAAGGAAGGAAGGAAGGAAGGGAGGGAGGGAGGGAGGGAGGGAGGGAGGAAGGGAGGGAGGAAGGAAGGAGAGAATGAGAGGAAGAATTTAGAAAAGAAGGAAGGAAGAAAACAATAAAGGGAGGGAGGAAGGAAGAAGAAGAGAATGAGAAGGAAGGAAGGAAAGAAGGAACGAAGAAAGAAAGAAAGGAGAGGAGAAGGGAAGGAAGAATGCGAGGAAGAATTTAGGAAGGAAGGAAGGAAGGAGGGAGGGAAGGAAGAAAGGAGAAAGGGACGAAGGGTGGAAGGAGGAAGGAGACAACGAACGAAGGAAGGAAAGAGGGAGGGAGAGAGGAAGGAGGAAGGAGAGAATGAGATAAAGAAGGAAGGAAGGAAAGAGAAAAAGAGGGAGGGAGGGATGGAGGGAGGAGGGAGGAGAGAATGAAACGAAGGAAGGAAGGAGAAAGGGAAGGAAGGAGGAGGGAGAGAGTGAGACAAGGAAGGAAAGAGAAAGGGAGGGAGGGAGGAAGGAAGGGAGGAAGGAGAGAATGAGACAAAGAAGGAAGGAAAGAGAGAGGGAGGGAAGGAGCAGGAAGAAGAGAATGAGACAAGGAAGGAAGGAAGGAGAAAGGGATGGAAGGAGTAGGGAGACAGTGAGGCAAGGAAGGAAGGAAGAAGGTAGGAGAGAATGAGATAAAGAAGGGAAGAGAAAGGGAGGGAGGGAGGGAGGAAGGAAGGAGAGAATGAGACAAGGAAGGAAGAAAGGAAGGAACAGAAGGCCAGCAACTGCAGCTGTCAGGGTCACTTTGGGAAATAACCCCACCAACATTTATGTTAGCAAAACAAAGCACGCGACGCAGGAACGGCTGAGCGAAGAGCGGGCTCCGTCCTACCTCTCCTCCTGAAGACCTTTTCCCCAACAAACGGCCGTCACGGCCCCACCTGCCCCTGGCCTGGATACCTTTCAGCCTCCGATTGGGGCCTTTGACCTTACCTTACACGTCTCGCAGCAGAGCCCGTACAGGCAGTCGATGTCTTCTCTGAACTTGCAATCCTTTCGGCAACACTCGTTCTTCCGGCATTCCTGCGACGAGAGAGACGGCGATCTCGTTCACACACACACACCCCGATGCTACCCCTAAAATATCCCCCCTCCAAATCTTCATCTCTCATTAAAGGAATTCAAAACTTACACTGGGCCCTTTGAGGCTGGGGTATTTTTCATTCATGAGTACAAGTCTGATGGCTGATGTACCTTCTTCCTATTCAAAGAGAGAGAGAAAGAGAGACCAACGACTGGCGCTGATATTGTCGCTTTCTTAAATATCTCCGCCGCAGAGATAGTACCAGTGGTCCTCGACTTACGACCACCATGACACCCAAAATTTATGTCAGTAAGCGAGGAATTTGTTAAGCAAGACTTGCACCGTCTCAGGATGTTTTCTCACCAAAGTTCTTAAGCAAATCGCTGCAGTTGATCAGTTAGTCACACGGTTGTTAAGTGAATCCGGCTCTCCCCTGCTGACTTTGCTCGTCAGAAGGTCGCAAGAGGGGCTCACGTGACACCCCCCTGGGGATGCTGCAACTGTCGTAAGTACCTGCCAGTTGCCAAGCGTCTGAATTTTGATCATGTGACCCTGGGGGGATGCTGCAAGAGTCGTCAGGGTGAAAAATGGTCCTAAATCACTTTTTGCCATTGTAACTTGGAACGGTCACTAAACTAATAGTTGTTAAGTCGAGGAGTAGCTATAATGAACTGGAGGATGAGAGTTCAGCAGCAACAAACTCGAAAGTTCTAAGTCAGGGGTCTTCAAACTTGGCCCTTTTATGATGTGTGGACTTCAATTCCCAGAATTCCTCAGCCAGGCACGCGTGCCTGGCTGAGGAATTCTGGGAGTTGAAGTCCACAAGTCATAAAAAGGCCAAGTTTGAAGACCCCTCTTCTAAGTCTTCCTCTGTTATGCCAAGAGGCACCAAGATAAATCAATTTTCTATCAAGTGCCCTGATTAGGGGATCCCTTCTGATCATTCGTGATCCTGTCTCCCCCGGAGAGGAATCCTCCCACAATATATTTTCTCTGGGGAAAGACTGTATATATTTAATTTTACATGTACGAACTGCAGCAAGGATGGTATTTGCCCAACATTGGAAAAATGAAAACTTACCAACTGAAGAAGAACGAATTAAGAAAATTTTAGAGTGTGCAGAAATGGATAGATTGACTTTAAAGATAAAAGAGAAAGAAGACTCAGTGTATTTTAGAACATGGGATAGTTTTTATCAATGGCTAGAAAAGCGAGTCAGAGAGAAAGGAATGTGATATGTAAGTTTGAATATATATTAGTAAGAAGAAGGCTATTGACTGATTAATTAACATATTGTTTAGGATAATTAATTACTCTTCAGTTTTTTTTAAAATACATGAACTCAGACATCATGCTGTTTGCTAAATATTAAGGATGTTTTTTTAAAAAAAATCCTAACCCCGACCCCACCCCATTTCTAATCCTATAAAAACTAATTAGATAGATAGATAGATAGATAGATAGATAGATAGAGATAGAGATAAAGACAAACAGAGACAGAGATAGATAGATAGATAGATAGATAGACAGACAGACAGAGAGAGAGAGAGAGAGAGAGAGAGAAGCAGAGATAGACAGATAGATAGATAGATAGATAGATAGATAGATAGATAGATAGATAGATAGATAGATAGATAGATCTATCTCTGAGAAATTTGTCTATTTGTGGCTTCTGCTTGAGATCAGACATGGTGGAAGACCCATGTCTTGCGAGACCCCAAGTCTCCATCTCTTCAGCTGTGGCCACCCGATCAATGTATCTTTCATGATAGTCAACAAGACCATCAGCCTCCAGAAGCTGTGAATGCTCCAACCCTGGAGATTTTTAAGAAGAGACAACCACTTGTCTGAAATGGTACAACCACTTGTCTGAAATGGTATCGGGGCTCCTGCTTGAGCAGGGGATTGGACTAGAAGACCTCCGAGGTCCCTTCCAAGTCTGTTTATTCTGCATTCTAAGAGCCGCAGATCTTACTGAGGCCTTGTCAATGATCATGTCTGCAAACCAAGTAAAGGCAGCCCTTTAAGCAGCGAAAAACACCCACAGCAGCATCCTTTGCTTCAAATAAACAATCTCATTTTCACAATATTGATAAAGCAATAACTTACAGTGATGGTTTTAGGCTGCAGGTGGTGAGGAAATAAAAAACGATCACGAATTCTTTGCATCCACTGTTGAGGAGAGAAAGAGAGAATTACAAAGACTTTGATGAATAGTTTTTTATTATTATATTAACATCATGTCTCTCTCTGTCTCTCTGTCTCTCTGTCTCTCTGTCTCTCTGTCTCTGTCTCTCTCTGTCTCTCTCTGTCTCTCTCTCTCTCTCTCTCTCTCTCTCTCTCTCTCTCTCTCTCTCTCTCTCTCTCT
>NW_015386681.1:539731-550319 GCF_001527695.2 Protobothrops mucrosquamatus | reverse complement strand
ACAGCATTCTTCAAAATGAAAAAGGTCTTCTGCAGCCATGACATAAGCATAAGACTGAAAATCAGGCTTGTCAGATGCTCTATTTTTTCTATCCTGCTCCATGGAGTAGAGAGTGGGTCTCTGACAGAAGGCCACCAGAAGAGACTAGAAGCATTTGAAATGTGGATTTACAGGCGGCTGTTACGTAGAAGCTGGGTGGACAAGATCAGAAATGAGGAGGGGATAAGCCGCCTGGGAAAGCCAAGGGAAATCATCAAAATAATTAAAAAACAAAAGTCAGAATATTTCGGACACGTGATGCGACACCCAGAAAAATACGGCATGCTCCATTTAATCCTCCAGGGAAAGATGGAAGGCAAATGAGGTCCAGGCAGAAGAAGAACATCGTGGCTTCAAAATCTCAGGGACCGGTTTGGACAAAACTCAGCAGCACTTTTTCGTGCGGCTGCTGATAAAAACAGGATCGCCAACAGGATCGCCAACGTCCGATAACGGATATGGCACAAGAAGAAGAAGAAGATTTTTTTTTTTATAAAAGAGTATTAGCATTTTCTACAATTGTACCCCGAACATTATTTTTAAGTTAATTTTTTTTTTCCTGGCAAGTCGTTAATTTGTCAAACATCAGGGACGTCGTTCAGTCAGGTTTTATTTGACCCACTTACGTGAAGTTGTCGCTGTTTTCCACCTTGTTTCAGAAAGATGCTCTGGATCCAAGTTCCTTCTATGTCCTAAGAAAGGAAGGAAAAGACCTTCATTGCTTTAGGGACCCTTACTGCTCTTTTTCTCGACTCGTAAGAGACAGTGACCCTGTCTTGTGAGGTTAAAAAAAACCAACAACTCATCAGGACAAATTAGAAGACCCCCAAAATCATCCAGCTGGTTTTCTTGTCCAGGGCTGGACTTGAACTCATTGCCTTCTGGAGATTGGCCCAAAGTCACCCCGTCGGCATTTATTTATTTTTTTATTTGGTTTCAATTGTTCTCATAAGTTGAAGGCTACCTGGATCTTGGGTGTTGTTTCGTTTTTGTTTCTTTGAACTGCCGAAAAGGAACATTTCCTCTAAATTCAGCCCTCTACATTTAATAATGGACAGCCATTTGTCTGAAATGGCATAGGGTTTCCTGCCTGAGCAGGGGGTTGGACTAGATGTCCTCCAAGGTCCCTTCCAATTTTTTATTATTATTATTATTATTATTATTATTATTATTATTATTATTATTATTATTATTATTATTAATGCAGGGCTTATTGCTGGCGCCAGCAGGAAATGTCCAATTCAAAGTAAAATTTAGAAAATTTTATTCCAAATTTAGCCTGATTTGTATAAATGGCTTGTCTTCTGACGGATGGGGACGGGGGAAATCACACCCTTTGCCAAGGATGTCAATGTCTAACCCAGGAGTCCTCAAACTTAGCCTCTTTAAGACTGGTGGACTTCAACTCCCAGAATTCCCCCATGCTGGCTGAGGAATTCTGGGAGTTGAAGTCCGCAAGTCATGAAGGGGCCACGTTTGGTTGGCTGAGGAATTCTGGGAGTTGAAGTCCACCAGTCTTAAAGCAGCCACGTTTGAGGATCCCGGGTCTAACCTCTTCAATTCCGCAGTCGCACTGTTCATCCTCGTCATCGATGACGCCGTTTCCACACTCCCTCATGGTAAACACCTGGGCAGGTTTGTCCAGCAAACAGGTTTTTTCAGGTTTTTGGATCACTTTCAAATATTCCAGCCTGCTGCAGTTACTCAGTCTGGAGCAGTTCCTGTAAGACAATCAGTAGTTATCTTGTGAGCTGTCATTATTTATAAAAGTATTTCTTGTACCCTGTCTATTATACTATTGTATTCTGTTCTGTTCCTTTCTGTTCCATAATTGATTCTATAATTGATTCTGCATCTATACATTCTATTCTATTCTGTTCCGTTCCGTTCCGTTCCGTTCCGTTCCATTCCATTCCATTCCATTCTATTCTATTCTATTCTATTCTATTCTATTCTATTCTATTCTATTCTATTCTATTCTGTATTTCTATTCTATTCTATTCTATTCTGTTCTGTTCTGTTCTGTTCTGTTCTATTCTCCATTCCATTCCATTTTCTATTCCATTTTCTATTCTATTCTATTCTATTCTATTCTATTCTATTCTATTCTATTCTATTCTATTCTGTAATCCTATCCTATCCTATTCTATTCTGTAATTCTATCCTATCCTATCCTATCCTATCCTATCCTATCCTATCCTATCCCACCCCATCCCATTCCCTTGCATTCTAAAAACTAAGAACGAGGCGCCAGGTGCAACTTACGCTGGGCCCGAAGTCAGCATCAAACAGCTGCCAAACACTGTGCAATTACAGTCGCATTTTCTGGCTAGGTTTGTGGGCGCGTCATCGTGCGTGAAGCCGAGAGAATGACCCAGCTGGTGGGCGACGGTTTCGGCGTCAAATCGAGGCTTTTTATGGATCTGTACACCATGAGACAAGTGTTAGACAAGAGGCCAGAAAGCAAACACGCTGGTCAATACAGGCAGTCCCTCGACTTACGACCGCAATTGAGTCTGACATTTCTGTCGCTAAGCGAGACAGTTGTGAAGTTAGCCTTCATGTGAACTGCTCTGGCTCCACGTTTCTGGTACTTGCCACTGACCCCCACATTAAGGGAAGCAGGCCCCACTGACCCCCCCCAGGTGCAAAAGGAATCGGAGACGGAGAACCCCACTACCTGGACGACGCTGACGGACACATGAGAGGGATGACAAAATCGTTCTCCCCACGAAAGTCCAGGAAGATTCCCAGTTGCCCTAGAACAGCGCAGAAAGGAGGATACAGGTTATTCTTCCCACGGGAAACGTGACTTGGCGGTTGTGATGACTTCCCTGGATGCTCCCCCCAGTTATCTCTCCAGATGTCAGCCTGTAGGAAGATGAACCATTTCCAGGCACATCTGGAGAGGAGTAGTCCGCTGCTGTTCACCCTGTTGACCCACGACTGTTGTGCTGGGTTTGCCACCAACCATATTGTGAAGTTCGCAGACGATACAACAGTAGTGGGCCTTATTCATGACGACAATGAGGGCGCTTATTGCCAGGAGGTTGAGGGTTTGATGGAACTGGTGCAAGGAAAACAGCCTAGTTTTAAACATTGGAAAGAGATCATTGTCGATTTCAGAAAAGGCCATATTTCTCTGTGCATCAATGATTCACACGTGGAGATGGTTACCACCATCAAATTCCCTGTTGTGCAGTTCACAAGTAGGCTGGCTTGGTCGCTCAACAGCGAGACACTGGTGAAGCGGGCACAGCAGCGCCTGCGTTTTCTGCATCGCATGAAAAAACCACATCTCCCTTCCCCTGTCCTCACCACTTTCTACAGAGGGACGATCGAGAGCATCCTGTCATACGGCATCACAGTCTGGTTTGGAGGCATCCCTGCTTCAGACAGGAAGGCAGTGCAGAGAGTGGTGAGGACAGCAGAAAAAAAATATTGGAAGTTCACTTGCTTTTATCCAGGACACAGCACATAAGCGATGCTTGAGCAGGGTCCGCAGGATTGTCTGGGATGCTACACATCCTCTTCACAACCTGATTTCCTTCTGGGAGGAGGGGTCTCCATGGGATCCGTAGCAGAACCTCCAGATTCAGCCACAGTTTCATTCCATAGCAGTGGTTCTTAACCTGGGCGATATCGCCCCCCAGGGAGCGATTTTGTTTTTCAGGGGGGCCAGGGAACAAAAATGGGCAACGCAGGGGCAAAGGAACGAAAAGGGGGTGATATGGGGGCAATGGAGCAAGAGGTTTTGGGGACACTTTTGAGACTTTTTTCGTACAGTGAATCGCTGTATATCTGACATACAAAAACATCAGATCGCTCGCTATTAGTGGATTGAATTGTGTTTTCAAATGTTCCTCCAGATAGCTTCAGTACAGAACGCCGTACAAATGTGAATACGCATCGCTTATCTTCATGCGCGTCGCGCAGCAGCCTCTACCCTTTTTATATTTCTTTTTGCGTCTTAAATTTCACTTGTAATACAATCATTAAAGGTTACTGTTTTTCTTTTCGGGCATTTCACTTTCTTGCAATTGAATTTTGTTTTCAGTGGTCAATACATTTAAGTGTCTTGAATAAATAAGATAATAATGAAATACACGTATCACGAAGTTTGGGAATAAAGTGACGGGTAGCACCAAAATTTTTCAGACAGTTGAGATATGGGCAAAAGGCTGGAAATAAATTATTTGCATCAATATGTCCTGATGACAATTTTAAAGAAAACAAAAAAAAGTGTTTGCATAAATTGAAGAATTAAGAACCACTGCCATAGAGCATTAATCTTGTGAACTCTGAAGCTTCCTCCTTCCGTTCTGTATTCACGATGGACAGTGGTTAATATTTATATGTTACTTATAAGTAAGGGTGTAAAAAATGAGGCGTGAGCCTGAGATCATGGAATGAGATTTTTTTTTTTTTTTAAGTCAGGAATTGGCTGGACATGAAATTTTTTTTTTTTTGCTAGTAATGCTATTCCAGGTTTGTTTCCCAAACTGTAGGATGTTTTTCTCCTGCAGAGGTGCAGACAGAATCCAGGGCAGATGTGAAGAAATCTTGGGTTATATTTGTCGTAGCTTCGTTGTGCATGTGGTCCTCTTGTTACGACCTTAACGGAACCTGCCCATCACTGTCGTGACTTGTGATGGCGGGACAGTAATAAAAATGAAATAAAATAATAAAAAAAAAAACCAAACAAAATAAAACGGGTGGCCGATCTCCCCCCTCCCTTTCCAGGTGATGCTCAATCGAGCCCAAGGGGTCATTTTTCCCAAAGGGAAGAGAGAGGGAAAGCTTACGTCATTAAACCAGCGTGGTCAAAATGCTCGTGGTGCCGGAGTTTGTACCGGACGTACTTATAAAAGGCGTTCAAGTTCATAGACAGCTCTTGGGGATGGAGGGTCACGTAGTTTTTGTCCGTCCAGATCTCCATGCCGACCAGATAAACGTGGAGGCGGAGCGGGAGGAAGATCTGAGGATGGAAAAGAGGAAATTCTCAACGCCTGGTGGAACATGGGTGACATGATAGCAGGGTTCCGATATCTCAGGGGCTGCCCCAAAGAAGAGGGAGTCAAGCTGTTCTCCAAAGCGCCTGAAGGCAGGAGAAGAAGCAACGGATGGAAACTCATCAAGGAGAGAAGCAACCTGGAACTAAGGAGAAATTTCCTGACAGTTAGAACAATTAACCAGTGGAACTACCTGCTACCAGAAGTTGTGAATGCTCCGACACTGGAAGTTTTTAAGAAGAGACTGGACAGTCATTTGTCTGAAATGGTATGGGGTCTCCTGCCTGAGCAGGGGGTTGGACTAGATGACCTCTAAGGTCCCTTCCAACTTTATTATTATTATTATTATTATTATTATTATTATTATTATTATTATTATTATTATTACTACTACTACTATTACTATTATCTTTGTCCCAAAGGTGCTTTTTTCATGAGGCAACTGGACTTCCTTGTTTTTCCTTGAAGACATTTCACTTCTCATCCCAGAAGCTTCTTCAGCTCTGACTGGATGGTAGGGAATGGAAGGATTTATACACCTTGCAGACAGCTGGTCATTTGCCTTCTTTTAGAGCAGGGGTCTTCAAACTTGGCCCTTTCATGACTTGTGGACTTCAACTCCCAGAATTCCTCAGCCAGCCAGCTTGTGGACTTCAACTCCCAGAATTCCTCAGCCGTCTCTCTCTCTCTCTCTCTCTCTCTCTCTCTCTCTCTCCCACACACAAACAGACGGCTGCCATCAGAGAAACACGGTTATTCAGCGTTTGCCCTTAATGTGGCTTTAGGTTTCAGTTTACTTACGGTGTAAACGTGGTGCATCATATGGAACACTACCGACACCAAAGCGGTTTCATTACCACCGTAGAGGAGAAACTTAAGAGAAGGAGAAGAGAAGCAGCTTAGCCCCACAAATTTACACAGTGCATCTATTCGTGCTGTTCCCCGCAGGCGTCTGGGTCTAGCGGCGGTGTGTGGTTAAAGGGGCCTTTGGTAAAATGAGATTGTGGCTTTCACCTCAGAGGGTGGCGACCTGCGTTGGGATCTGGCAGAGGTTCCTGATGTGTAGAAGGCCCAGAGCAGAGTGTCTCAACCTTCATTGCTCGAAGACGGGGGGACTTCCATTCCCAGATTTCCCCGGCCAGCCTTGCACTTCCCTCCACGCGTCTTTAAGTTGCCAGGAGGGACAAACACTGGGCTACGGTCACCGATGGGAGATGGACGGCCATGTAACTCATAGGTGTCAATGTTGCTAACATCGGATGTTCTTGCTTTGACAACATATGGAGATGCAGCCATTTTCCTTCTTATGTTTTACTCTTAGAGTTAGAGTTAGATCAGGGCTTTTCAACCAGTGGTACGGGTACCACCTGTGGTACATTGGCACCTGGCAGGTGGTACGTGAACATCCTAGAAAAGAGGTAGCGGGGGAGGGGAATGAGCTGAACCGGTGGCAGCACCGCACAAGCCTGAGCGAGAGACGGCTGGAGCTGCAGGGCTGTCAGGGCTCAGCAGAAGCGCCAGGATCAGTGCCGCTTTCCAGCTGATCGGCGCTTCTTCGGGGCTGTCAGGGCTCAGCGGAAGTGCCAGGATCAGCGCCAGGCTCCAGCTGGATCTTGGTGCTGATCCTGGTGCTTCCGCTGAGCCCAGAAGAAGCGCCGATCAGCTGGAATGTTGCAGCCTCTCCAGGGTCTTGTGATTTACATTCAGATGCTTGGCAACTGATTCATATTTATGACGGTCACAGTGTCCCAGGGTCATGTGAAGTGACCAAAACCTGCTGCAACCACCCAGCAGACGGGGGGGGGGATAAAAACCAAACACCCCCCCACCCCCTGCTGCCAATCCTCAACAGAAATGCTCACAACAATGAAAACCTCGCACAGGAGGAAGAGCACCGCTGGGTGGGCAGGCAGGTGTCTTGCTTGGCTGTGGCTTGGGGGGCACTTTTTTCAGTGCCATTGTAACTTCCAACAGTCACTAAGCGAACTGTTATAAGTCGAGGACTACCTGTACTTTATCACTTTTTTCGTTTTTGTTTTTTTTTGGTCATCAAGTTTTTGACCCCTTGCTAGGCGACTGGTGGTCCTCGGATGTTGCCATATCCTAAAAGTGGTACAATGGGTGAAAAGGTTGAAAAGCCCTGGACCTCCCAAGGTCCCTCCAACCTCTGTGATTCTCTTATTTCCAGATCTTCTGTAAGCTACCATGTCCAGAGGCAAACTTACCGTGCTTTTGTCGGCAACAACATAATATTCTAGGTATCGGTTGCTTGTCCGGTTGAGGTCAGCTTCCTGGAATGAAATCGATGGAAGCGGTTAGGGAGGCAGTGACGGTTGTACTGGCAACCCTCAGGGGTCTCCACAGGTGGGGTCAAAAAATGTTGCAATGGAAGCATCAACCCAATGTGGGCACCCTCTTGACTTTTTTGACCTGTAGGCTGCATTGGGCACCAGGGACCTTTTTTAAATAAGAGTCCTACAACGTTTCAGGTGCAAAAATCAAAGCTGCGCAGGTAGCTTCCAACTTACAGCCATTCCTGAGCCAGCATGGGGGAACTATGGCCCCTTGATGACTTCTGGACTTCAACTCCCAGAATTCCTCAGCCAGCCATGCTGAGGGTAAAGAGAGAGGTTTCCAAGCTGAGCCATGCTGGCTCAGGAATTCTGGGAGTTGAAGTCCACGAGTCATGAAGGGGCCAAAGTTTTACCCATGCTGGCTCAGGAATTCTGGGAGTTGAAGTCCGCAAGTCATAAAAGGTTGCCTACCCCTGGTTTAGTGACTTCCTTCCTTCCTTCCTTCCTTCCTTCCTTCCTTCCTTCCTTCCTTCCTTCCTTCCTTCCTTCCTTCCTTCCTTCCTTCCTTCCTTCTCCATCACTGGAGGCTTTTAAGAAGAGATTGGACCACTGTTTGTCTGGAATGGTAGAGGATCTCCTGCTTGAGCAGGGGGCTGGACTAGAAGACCTCCAAGATCCCTTTCAACTCTGTTGTTCTGTTATCCTTCCTTCCTTCCTTCCTTCCTTCCTTCCTTCCTTCCTTCCTTCCTTCCTTCCTTCCTTCCTTCCTTCCTTCTCCCTCCCTNTCCTTCCTTCCTTCCTTCCTTCCTTCCTTCCTTCCTTCCTTCCTTCCTTCCTTCCTTCCTTCCTTCCTTCCTTCCTTCCTTCTCCATCACTGGAGGCTTTTAAGAGGAGACTGGGCAGCCACCTGTCTGAAATGGTACAGGGTCTCCTGCTTGAGCAGGGGGCTGGACTAGAAGACCTCCAAGGTACCTTCCAGCTGTATTCTCATTCTGATTCTGGGGGGAAAAGCAGTGGGCGTGTGCACCTGCACCTCGCACAAATGGAGCTTGGCGTGTGAACGCCTGCGCCCGCTCAAATAGAGCTGCGTGCACACGCACGCTCGCCTGTCCCTTGCACAGCCTGAGGATTCGGGGACCCCTGCTATAGAGCATGCAGGCAACTCCGCCATGTCCACTGTTTAAGCTGGCCTACCTCAAAGGGCTGTCAGGAGCGACGTTCTTAGCGCGAAAAGCTTTGCCTTGCCCTCAACAAAATCTCAGTTTTCCGGTGGGATCGAGACCCAGAAGCCAACTTACCTGCCTGGGGGAAACATCTGGATCTTCTTCGGTCCTCACCATTCTCACCTCTCTACCGGGCCCGCCTGCGCCATCTTCGGCGATTCCCGTGCAGGGTCCTCGCGGCTGCGGATCCCGTCGGTAAATGAAGTGTTGGAAGGTGGAGGAATTTTCAACCGGCTGAATTTCGTAGGTTAAGGAGCCAAACTGTATATGTCCCCTGCAAGGGGGGAGAAGAATTGTCAACCGCCCAGACTCTGTCGCGGTTGGTTCAAGTTGATTAAAATACAGGCAGTCCTCGACTTACGACGGTTCGTTTAGCAATCGTTCAAGGTTACGACGGCATTGAAAAAAGGGACGTACGGCCGTTTTTCACGAGCTTTGCAGCGTTCCCCTGTGGTCACGTGATCAAAATTCAGATCTTGGCAACTGACTCGCCTTTGTGACAGTCGCAGTGGCCCCGGGGTCAGGTGATCCCCTTTTGCGACGTTCTGACAAGCAAAGTCATTCACTTAACAACGGAGGCAAGGAAAGGCGTAAAATGGGGCCAAACTCACTTAACTGTCTCGTTTAGCAACGTAAATGTTGGGCTCAGATGTTGGTCGTAAGTTGAGGACTACCTGCACAATAGAGTATCCGTTTGAGCATTTACACATATGTCATTGGCATGTGGGTGCACACACAGGTGCATCCCCCTGAGGGGGGGGAGTAAACTGACATGTGGGGGGGTCGTTTCTCCCACCCTTTGCACCCACCAGGGCTGAGGAAGAGGAGGAGCGGCAGCACCGCCCCCAAACGTGGCTCCCCCAGCCTCCACCAGGAAAAGAGGTGCTCCCCCTCCGCCATTTTGCTTAGGAAAAGCAAATTATGGCCCCTTCATGACTCGTGGACTTCAACTCCCAGAATTCCTGAGCCAGCATGGGGGAACTATGGCCCCTTCATGATTCGTGGACTTCAACTCCCAGAATTCCTGAGCCAGCCTGGCTCAGCTTGGAAACCTCTCCCTTTTCCCTCAGCATGGCTGGCTCAGGAATTCTGGGAGTTGAAGTCCACCAGTCATAATTTAATTTAATTTAATTTAATACATGGATTTATATGCCGCCCTTCTCCCTATAGGACTCAGGGCGGCTTACAGCATATTAAAACACATAAAACATCGTCCCCCCATAAAAACCTATTAAAAACCAAATATTTTTTTTTTCGCTGTATAATTAATTAAGATTTAAATTAAAAATTCTCCCTATTTAAAAATTCTCCCTAGGCCAGGCCCGCTTGTTGAAAAAGCCATGTCTTGAGGGCGCGGCGAAAAGGTAGGAGGTCCGGAATCGTCCGGATCTCGGGGGGTAGTTCGTTCCAGAGGGTGGGGGCACCCACAGAGAAGGCCCTCCCCCTGGGGGTCGCCAGCCGACATTGCTTGGCCGACGGCACCCTGAGGAGGCCCGCTCTGTGGGAGTGTACCGGTCTGTGAGAGGGGATCTGTGGCAGAAGGCGGTCTCGGAGATATCCAGGCCCGATGCCATGGAGCGCTTTAAAGGTGGTAACTAACACCTTAAAGCGCACCCGGAAAGCCACCGGTAGCCAGTGCAGCTCGCGCAGCAGCGGTGTTACATGGGAGTGACGAGTCCCTCCCAACACCGCCCGCGCGGCCGCATTCTGGACCAGTTGCAGTCTCCGGATGCTCCCCACAGGGAGCCCCATGTATAGAGCATTACAGTAGTCCAGGCGGGAGGTGACGAGAGCCTGAGTGACTGTGCGCAGAGCGTCCCCGTCCAGAAAAGGGCGCAACTGGTGGATCAGGCGAACCTGATAAAACGCCCCCCTGGTCACGGCCGACACATGATCTTCCAGTGTCAGCCGTGGATCCAGGAGGACACCCAAGTTGCGCGCCCTCTCTGAGGGGGCCAAAATTTCGCCCCCTATAGACAGCGATGGGGTCAGCTGACTATGCCGAGGCGCCGGCAACCAC
>NW_015386681.1:528023-538133 GCF_001527695.2 Protobothrops mucrosquamatus | reverse complement strand
GGACTCCACACCGTCTATCTGAGGCACAGTGGTCTCCCTAGGACAGAGGCTCTCCCTTATGATGACCGCTACCCCCCCGCCCCTACCCCGGGTCCTCGGCTGGTGGAATGCCTGAAAACCTGGCGGGCAGATGTCCACAAGAGGCACTCCTCCTTCCACGCCCAGCCAGGTCTCAGTGATCCCCGCCAGGTCCGCACCCTTCCATGGTTGCCTACCCCTGGTATAGGGTTTCCTGCCTGAGCAGGGGGTTGGGCTAGATGACCTCTAAGGTCCCTTCCAACTTTATTATTATTATTATTATTATTATTATTATTATTATTATTATTATTATTATTATTATTATTATTATTATTATTATTATTATTATTATTATTATTATTATTATTATTGTTTTTGTTGTTGTTGTTGTTGTTGTTGTTATTATTATTATTATTATTATTATTATTATTATTATTATTATTATTATTATTATTATTACCAAAGTCCACTGCAGGTAGAGAGGATGACTTGAGAATCTGGGACTCCATCCACATAGCCGCTGTAATAGCAATTGTCCTGTAAAATTGGGGATGGGGGGGGAGGAAAAAACCCACACATTTCCAGAATAAATTCAAATGGAAGATTTGGCTCAGTAGATATATTCCCAAGATGGGATTCTGGCGTCATTCCATTCGGAGGAATAGAACTCGAATCTGCAGCGGTGAGGAAAAATAGCTTAGGACTTTGGTCATACCTGATTTGGATTTTTTAGAGTTTAAGAGCTGCTTTTCGGAGACAAGAAATATTACGGAACAATATGTCCCCCCCGGGGGTGGGTGAGTTGTCGTTCAAGATTCTGGTTGTGAAGCTCAAGGAAATTCATGTTATTCACCAAAGCACCAGAGGGAAGGACGAGAAACAAGGGTTGGATACTGACCAAAGAGAGAAGCAACCTGGAATTAAGGAGAAACTTCCTGACAGTGAGGACAATTAACCAGTGGAACAGCTTGCCACCAGAAATCATGGGCGCTCCATCACTGGAAGTTTTTAAAAAGAGACTGGACAATCACCTGTCTGAGATGGTATAGGTCCTCCTGCTTGAGCGTGGGGCTGGACTAGAAGACCTCCAAGGTCCCTTCCAGCTCTATTCTATTCTAGGGGGGACATGATAACAGTCTCCCAGTATTTGAGGGGCTGCCACAAAGAGGAGGGGGTCAACTCATTTTCCAAAGCACCAGAAGGCAGGACAAGAAGCAATGGAGACCGGACAGCCATTTGTCTGAAAGAGTATGGGGTCTCCTGCTTAAGCAGGGGGATGGACTAGAAGACCTCTGAGGTCTCCCCCAACTCTGTAACTCTGAAAAGAAAACCAGCATTTTGATCGGAGCCCAGAAACGGGCAAGAAGACTCGCCACAGTTCGCTTAGTTAATTTTGTTGTGAGTTACACAACGACAATAAAGATATTCTGTATTCTATTCTATTAGTTACAACGGTACTGGAAAAGTGACTTATGGACCATTTTTCACACTTACGACCGCCGCGGCATCCCCAGGGTCACGTGATTTACATTTGGATGCTCGATAACTGACTCACATTTACGACGGTCAGTGTCCCGGGGGGTTACGCGATCCCCTTTTGCGACCTTCTGACAAGCCAAGTCAATGGGGGGGGGGGAAGCTGGATTCGCTTAATGACCGTGTTGCTAACTTAACAGCTGCGGCGATTCGCTTAAGGAAACGTGGCAGGCGAGGTCGTAAAATGGGGCAAAACTCACTTAACAAACATCTCAGTTAGCAACATACATTTTGGGCTCAACGGTGGTCATCCGTTAAGGTGGGTACCTGTACGAGATTGACGCCAATAAAATGATATGCAGCCACGTATCAAATTTACCTGAATATATGGATGTTCTGCAACCAGGTCTCCCTTCACATTGTAAGTATAAACTGGCATATTTTCCCTGGCAAAGAATCTGAAAATGTAAAAAAAAAGGGATTAACCTGGCTATCTCCTCAGACATTTCGGGCCCCAAAGTGGAGCAAACTTTGCAGACTGATTGGCTGTATTGTTCCTAGTCCTTATTGTAGATTGGGGGTGAATGGTGGCAGGAATTGGCTATGTCTAATTTAATGAAGAGAAGGATTGGGGTGACATCAACATCATCATCATCATCATCAAGTTGGAAGGGACCTTGGAGGTCATCTAGTCCAACCCCCTGCTCAGGCAGGAAACCCTATACATTTCAGACAAATGGCTGTCCAGTCTCTTCTTAAAAACTTCCAGTATTGGAGCATTCACAGCTTCTGGAGGCAGGTAGTTCCACTGGTTAATTGTTCTAACTGTCAGAAGTTTCTCCTTAGTTCTAGGTTGCTTCTCTCTTTGGTTAGTTTCCACCCGTTGCTTCTCGTCCTGCCTTCAGGCGCCTTGGAGAATAGCTTGACTCCCTCTTCTTTGGGGCAGCCCCTGAGATACTAGAAGGGTGCTATCATGTCCCCCCTCGTCCTTCTCTTCATTAAACTAGACATACCCAATTCCAGCAACCTTTCCTTATATGTTTTAGCCTCCAGTCCCCTAATCATCTTTGTTGCTCTTCTCTACACTCTTTCTAAAGTCTCAACATCTTTTTTACATCGTGGTGACCAAAACTGGATGCCGTATTCCAAGTGTGGCCTTATCAAGGCCTTGTAAAGTGGTATTAACCCTTCATGTGATCTTGATTCTACCCCTCTGTTCATGCAGCCTAGCACTGGGTTGGCTTTTTTGGCAGCCTTCAAATATTTGAAGGGCTGCCACAAAGAAGAGGGGGTCACATTAGTCTCCAAAGCACCAGAGGGCAGGACAAGAAACAACGGATGGAAACTGATCAAGGAGAGAAACAACCTGGAATTAAGGAGAAACTTCCTAACAGTGAGGACAATTAACCAGTGGAACAGCTTGCCACCAGACGGTGTGGGTGCTCCATCACTAGAGGGTTTTAAGAAGAGACTGGACAGCCACTTGTCTGACATGGTATATTGTCTGCTGCTTGAGCAGCGGGCTGGACTAGAAGACCTCCATGGTCCCTCTTAGCCCTATGATTCTATGCATTGTCTTCATTACACTTACATTTTCCACTTATGGTTATTTATGAGATTTTTCTTTTTAAAAAGTTTGAGTTTGTTTTTATGTTTTATGACATAAACCAACCAGCAGTTGCTTTTGTTAAATCTAGAAGGATATAAACACAATTCATCAGGCAGTCCCCCACGGCCCATTAAAACAAAGCAGCCACTTACTGTTGTTTCAGATGCACAATTTTGTATTGCCCTTCCATCTTAATCATGTAACTCAAATATGCCTGAAGGTAGATGGAGAAAATGCAAAAGGGTTCGTTAATATTTTGATCCTCCTGTTCTTTTTAATGCCGCTGCGAATGACGATTTGTGTGTTCATTTGCAGAGTGTTTATCTATGAAAGTTCTGGAGAATATATATACCCTTCTGAGATGTATGGCTAGCGGATGAGAGCTAAATAGCTCGAAATAGCTATACTAGTCTCCCTTTAACTCTTTGTTGGCAATCCAAATTTGACATATATACACAATAATATAAAATCCTCGAACTCTGGGATGAATATAAAACAGCTGTTTATTGTTAAAACAATAAAAAACAATAAAAGCAACTATTTACAAAACCTAAAATGACTGTCTTAGCTTTCGCTGGTCCACTGCCAGCGTCATCAGAGCAAGCGTTTGGGGTGGGGAGTTTGCTTATAAACCCAGTTGACTCCGTGCTCTACCCATTGATCGTGTAATGGGACCGCCTGTTCTAACTAACCGTAGCTGCTCTGGTTGACCCGCATCTCCTTATCCGCATTCTAGTCCTGTCACTCTCTTTCCTCCCGTTGCTTTTATTGCTTTTATTGTTTTAACAATAAACAGCTGTTTTATATTCATCCCAGAGTTCCAGGGTTTTATATTATTGTACAAATATGCCTAGGATTTGCATTTTTATACTTATTAGGTGTTTGTGTGTGTGTGTGTGTGTGTGTGTGTGTGTATTCAAAATTTGAACTAGCTGATGAGGGCAAAATGAGCCTGAAATAGCTATACTGGTCTCCCACTAACAAAAATAACAAAGTAAAAAAAAATGAAAGAAATAAAGTAAAAATAAAATAACAAAGTAAAATAAAATATAAAATACAATAACAAAGTAAAATAAAATATAAAATAAATATAACAAACTAAAATAAAATATAAAATAAATATAACAAACTAAAATAAAGTAAATAAAAATAAATAATAAAAAACAGAAAGTAAAATACTAAACTAAACTAAACTAAACTAAACTAAACTAAACTAAACTAAACTAGTTAATGAAGAGCTAAACAGGAATTTTCACTTAGTTGTGCTCCAATAGTTCTCGTTCACCGCATTTTTGGATTTTTAGAAGTGGGAGCATGTTCTCAAGAAACCAAATCCTGCATATCCATCTTTTGACATGAATGAACGAGATGGGTTGCTTTATTAGGGCAAAACCTAAAACCATGGTTTATAAATTGCAATAGCTAAGATCTTCCAAAACCAACTACTGGAACAAAGAACGGCCTGTAAAGTCAGTTATTTTTTTGCAATCCTCTTGGTGATTCATTTCTTGTTTTGCCTGAACTTAGTACAGGAACGCAACCATTGTGGCTTGACAGCTACGGATGATGATTTATGTGCAAATCAGGCAGCGAGGGGCAGGATTATGTACACAGTAACGAATCAAAACAAAACTGACCTTGCTTTTGTAACGAGAATTCGTTTCTAGCTGCAGGGGTTCTATTACTTCTGAGTAAAGGTATGTCGTAGAGGTGCGGACGAAACCTATAAAGAAATACAGAGAAAAGAGAAATTAATATTTGCAGGACTGGGGGCCCGAGGAGTAACTCATTGCTTCTAGGCCCAGTGCTCTTCAACATCTTCATCAATGATTTGGACGAGGGGATAGATGGGGAACTCATCAGATTTGCGGATGACACCAAGCTGGCAGGAATAGCCAACACTCCAGAAGACAGGCTTAGGATACAGGAGGACCTGGACAGACTTGAACACTGGGCACTATCTAACAAAATGAAATTCAATGGTGAAAAAAGCAAGGTTCTACATTTAGGCAAGAAAAACCAAATGTACAGGTATAGTATAGAGGGTACCTTGCTCAATAGTAGTAACTGTGAGAGGGATCTCGGAGTCCTAGTGGACAATCACTTAAATAGGAGCCAGCCGTGTGCTGTAGCTGCCAAAAAAGCCAACACAGTGCTGGGCTGCATTAACAGAGGGATAGAATCAAGATCAGGTGAAGTGTTAATACCACTTTACAAGGCCTTGGTAAGGCCACACTTGGAATACGGCATCCAGTTTTGGTCACCACAATGTAAAAAAGATGTTGAGACTCTAGAAAGAGTGCAGAGAAGAGCAACAAAGAGGATCAGGGGACTGGAGGCTAAAACATATAAGGAAAGGCTGCTGGAATTGGGTATGTCTAGTTTAACGAAGAGAAGGATGAGGGGAGACATGATAGCAGTCTTCCAGTAGCCAAGGGGCTGCCACAAAGAAGAGGGAGTCAAGCTCTTCTCCAAGGCGCCTGAAGGCAGGACGAGAAGCAACGGGTGGAAACTCATCAAGGAGAGAAACAACTTAGAACTAAGGAGAAACTTCCCGACAGTTAGAACAATTAACCAGTGGAACAACCTGCCTCCAGAAGTGGTGAATGCTCCAACACTGGAAGTTTTTAAGAAGAGACTGGACAGCCATTTGTCTGAAATGGTATAGGGTTTCCTGCCTGAGCAGGGGGTTGGACTCGATGACCTCCAAGGTCCCTTCCAACTAATAATAATAATAATAATAATAATAATAATATATTATTATTATTATTATTATTATTATTATTATTATTATTATTATTATTATTATTATTAAAACCTCATTCCCATCCAGTCCATCTCTTCGTTCCGGTTTCAGTCTAGTTTTTAAAACCTTAATCTGTGTAGTTCTAATAATGCTTTAATATTTTAATTATTTTTCTGCCTTAACGGAAGCCTTGCTGAATAACAGAGTTGGAAGGGACCTTGGAGGTCTTCTAGTCCAACCCCCTGCTCGGGTAGGAAACCCTAGAATCATTCCAGACAAATGGCTGTCCAGTTTCTTCTTGAAAGCCTTCAGTGATGAAGCGCCTACAACTTTTGGTGGCAAGCAGTTCCACTGGCTAATTGTCCTCACTGTTAGGTTGCTTCTCTCCTTGATCGGTTTCCATCCATGGCTTCTTGTCCTGCTTTGGGGAATAAGTTGACCCCGCTCTTCTTTGTGGTAGCTCCTTAACCCCCTGCTCAGGCAGGAAACCCTATTACCATTTCAGACAATGATGTACTATTGGAAGACTTGCTATCATGTCACCCCTGGTCCTTCTCGTCATTAGACACACCCAATGCCCGTTTTATAGGTAGTCCTCAGCTTACAATAATTTGTTTAGTGACCAAGGCTACAATGGCATTGACGTATGACCCATTTTTCATACTTACGACCGTTGCAGCATCTCTGTGGTCACGTGATCAAAATTCAGATGCTTGGCAACTGACTCCTAGTTATGACGGGTCGCAGTGTCCCCGGGGTGTGTGTCATGCTATCCCCTTTTGCGACCTTCTGACACGCAAAGTCAATGGGGGCAGCCACATCCATCTAACAACCAGGTTGCTAAGGAGGGTGGCCAAAAAGGTCATAAAATGGGGCAAAACTCCCCTAACAACCGTCTCGCTTAGCAACGTAAATGTTGGGCTCAGATGGGGTCGTACGTTGAGGACTACCTGTACAATAGAGTGTCCGTTTGAGCATTTACACATATGTCATTGGCATGTGGGTGCACACACAGGTGCAGCCCTCTGAGGGGGGGTAAACTGACATGTGGGGGGGTCATTTCTCCCACTCTTTGCACCCACCGGGGCTGAGGAAGAGGAGGAGCAGCAGCACCGCCCCCAAACGTGGCTCCCCCAGCCTCCACCAGGAAAAGAGGTGCTCCCCCTCCGCCATTTTGCTTAGGCTCCTCCCTCCTCAGGGTTCCAACTGTCACCTGCCCTGAAGCTCCACCCCCTCAGCAGCCCAGGTGAGAAAAGCCCCGCCTCCTCAGATTCCAAGTTTCAATGGCTACTCAGCACCAAACCCCACTCCTTCTGGATCCGCCCCCCTCTCCCATTGGCTCCTTAACTGCCTCTCAATGGAGGCCCCGCCTCCTTCATGTTTTTGAGAAGCAGCCACATCCCGCCTCCCTCATGCCCCGCCCTTTCAACTGCCACTCAAGTCCAAGCCCCACCTCTTCCCAGGCTTCCAATGACAGCTGCCTGCATCTCCCAGTAGACAGGAAAGCAGGCAGAGCTGCAGAGACCTCTGGGTAATTTTTAGTCCCCGGGTCTTGCCCTTCCTACCTCGCAGGGTTGTTGTGAGGGCAAAATTAGAGGAAATAGCCAGGAAGCTGCCTCGAGCCCTGAAAGAGAAGAACAGATATAAGAGCTAATAATAAAAATAGGATAATCAGGATGGTGGGCGTTGTTATTTTTTGATTTGAAAACTCTGGCCATTGAAACGCATAGTGCAATTTCAAAAGCCTGCTAAGGAAGGTTGCATTTTTCAGAGAAATCGGCCAGCGCTTTCATTCTTTTGATACAATTTTGCTGAAATTGTATTTTCTATTTCTAGTGCATAGAGTCAGTTCGGGATTAGACAGTTCCTAAACTAAATAAACTACATTTATTATAATTTAGCCCTAATTCCCAGGCTTGGTTTGTGGATAAAACTGGAGAAGGGTTTTACTTACTTACTTTTTCTATTTGCATAATACCAAATTTATTTGCTTACTTGATCTATTTGCGTATTGCCAACTTTACTTGCTCGCTTATCCATTTGCATATGGTCAATTTATTTGCTTACTTGTTTCATGTGCGCATTGCTAAATTTATTTGCTTACTTATTTTATATCTGTATTGCTCAATTTATTTGCTTACTTATTTTATATCTGTATTGCTCAATTTATTTGCTTACTTATTCTGTTTGCATATTGCCAGATCAATTGATTAGAGAAAGCCAGGATGTAAATTTCACAAACATTAAATAAACTCAGGTAGGCACTAACTAGAGCAGCATACAAATAATACACTATTAATAAATAAAAACTGGAGAAAAAATGACAAACAGGAGAATAGTTAACAGTAACTCTGGAAAAAAAGATCAAAGGGCATGTGGAATCTTTGTTGATCTGGCAGAAAGCACATCGTCTGAAAATAAAAAAAAGCAATCGATTAAATTAATTAAAATCTCCACAGCAGGGATGTTTAAAATCAAAATTGTAAACAGACTAGTAATAATAGTTAACACAACCAATTACCAGTAATACTGTAGTACTACACTAGTACTGGTGTAGTAGTAGTAGTAGTGTAGTAGTATTATAATACGAATATTAATAATATGGAAATAAAGGTAACAACTTAGATGTAGTAGTAATAATCATCATATGAAAAAAATAGATAATGCACCAAAATTGCAAGGCGACAATCGAACCCAGTACTGTAATTAAACTGGGTTTTTTTTTTTAAAAAAGGAATTCTGGGAGTCGAAGTCCGCCTATGCCGGCTGAGGAATTCTGGGAGTTGAAGTTCACCTGTGCAAGGAATTCTGGGAGTTGAAATCTGCTGGGAAAAGGACTTAGAGCAGGGGTAGTCAACCTTGGCTCTTTTATGACTCGTGGACTTCAACTCCCAGAATTCCTGAGCCATAGTTCCCCCATGCTGGCTCAGGAATTCTGGGAGTTGAAGTCCGCAAGTCATGAAGGGGCCATAGTTTCCCCATGCTGGCTCAGGAATTCTGGGAGTTGAAGTCCACAAGTCATGAAAGGGCCATAGTTCCCCCATGCTGGCTGAGGAATTCTGGGAGTTGAAGTCCACGAGTCATGAAGGGGCCAGAGTTTCCCCATGCTGGCTCAGGAATTCTGGGAATTGAAGTCCACGAGTCATAAAAGAGCCAAGGTTGACTACCCCTGACTTAGAGCATCCACCTGCCCCAGGTGGAGGCCCCACCCCTCTGCTCTAGCCCCGCCCACAGTGGTCCTCTGCCTGGCCTTCCTCTCACTGTGGGCTGTTGCCCGGGGCAACCAAGCAGCAGCCAGAGGGATGAAGGCAACCGCCAGGCCGCTGGCAGGAGCATCCGGGCCTCTGTGACCCCTCGATTAAGTGGGTTCAGAGCCCTCTGGGGCGGCAGCCCCCCTCCCAGCGTTGGGGGTCTCTGGAATTGCAGCTCCTCTCCAACGGCAGTCATTTTCTCCCCCTCCAGGTGACCCCCCCCCTCGAAAGGGCCTGCTGAGCCATTTGCTCAAGGCATGTGCAGAGTTCTAGCCCTTCTGAAGAGAAAAGCAAGGGCTGGCCTGTCCAAAGGGAGAAGAGCAAACTTGGGCAGAGCGGGGGTGGGTGGGTCAAAAAAGTCAAGATGGCGGCTGGGACCGCCCAACCAAAGCCCTACCCAGCGAACTGTGAAATGGGCAGCGTTGTCAATTTAGCAAATAAATATATATTTACTTGGGATCTACTCAGCGCCAGGAACACACGTCCTTTATTTTCAAGGACAGTCTTTATTTTATCTTACTTCGTTTTCTCTTACTTTTTTTTTTTTTTTGGAGGGGGGGAAAGCTGCCCGTTAGATTTATTTCATTTCATGATGGATTTCCTTGTTTCGGCTCAGGAATTTTCCTCCGTCAAGATATAAACATAAAGAATTGACATCTTTATTATTTCTTTCAGATTTGTCCAAACCTTTTGAGGCCTAGCCTTTATTTTCTGGCAAGAAAACACGGTCGCTGTAATGAAGGGCAGCCCATCTAGGATATGAACTCTGGGCCTGCCTTGACTGGGTTTTTTTGACACCCCTGTAAACAATCCACTGAGAGTGTCTCTGATCATGTGCAGAGCGCCTTCCCTTGTCGAAAAGCTGGCTCCACAAGGTCATCCTCATGCAATGGGGTAGCCTCCAGGATGCCCTTTGTGTTTGCCCTTGCCTGGGGCTATATATTTTATTTTATTATTATTTTATTTTATTTTATTTTATTTTATTTTATTTTATTTTATTTTATTATTTT
>NW_015386681.1:504301-528001 GCF_001527695.2 Protobothrops mucrosquamatus | reverse complement strand
TTATTTTATTTTATTTTATTTTATTTTATTTTATTTTATTTTATTTTATTTTATTATTTTATTTTCTTATTTTATTTTATTTTATTTTATTTTATTTTATTTTATTTTGTTATTTCATTTTATTTTATTTTACTTTACTTTACTTTATTTTATTTTATTTGTTTTTATTATTTTTATTATTTTTCTATTTCTTTTCTTTTCTTTTATTATTTTATTTTATTTTATTATTTCATTTCATTTCATTTTACTTTACTTTACTTTACTTTATTTTATTTCATTTCATTTCACTTCACTTCACTTCATTTTATTATTTTATTATTTTATTTTATTATTTTATTTTATTATTTTATTTTATTATTTTATTATTTTATTATTTTATTATTTTATTTTATTATTTTATTATTTTATTATTTTATTATTTTATTATTTTATTATTTTATTATTTTATTATTTTATTATTTTATTATTTTATTATTTTATTTTATTATTTTATTATTATTTTATTATTTTATTATTTTATTTATTTGAATCCCGCCTTCATTATTTTCACAAGTAACTTGAGGAGGTGAACATATCCACCCTATCTTCCTCCTTCTATTTCCCCCACCAAGATCACCCAGCCGGCTTTCACGCTGACAGGAATTTCCTTCTCCAGCTTGGCTTCCTCGAAACAAAAGAACATTTGTCCATTAGTCATCAACACCTTTATTTTAAGTCTGCAAGCGCGTTATATTTTATAGACAGGTAGTCCTCTACTTACGACCCGCAACTCAGCCCAAAATTTCCACTGCTAAGTGAGACAGTTGTTAACTGAATTTTGCCCCATTTTATGCATCAGTTGTTAAGGGAATTGCCGCAGTTGTGAAGTTAGCCAAACGGTCGTTAAATGAATCCGGCTTCCCCCATTAACTTTGCTCGCCAGAAGGTCGCAAAAGGGCATCACGTGACACCCCCCCCGGGACCCAGCAACGGTCATAAACATGAACCAGTTGCCGAGCGTCTCAATTTTGATCACGTGACCCCACGGGGATGTAGAAACGGTCGTAAGTGTGAGGAACAGTCGCAAGTCGCTTTTCCCAGTGCTCTTTGTAAGTTTGGTCCCTAAGCGAACCGTCGTAAGCCGAGGACTACCGTTGCGGCGTCTTCATTCCTCGTGAACTTTTATGAATTTTGAGATAATAATAATAATAATAATAATAATAATAATAATAATAATAATAATAATAATAATAATAATAATAATAATAATAATAAAGTTGGAAGAGACCTTGGAGGTCATCATTGTAATTTTATTTCCTTGAATTTTCTTTTTCAAGCCCGCTCTTGGTCTTGGTCATCTTGAGAGGAAAGGAAGACGCTGGATGGGAAAATTCAAATTCCTGAAATCCGCGGTTAGTAGGACTCGCTCTGCACGGCCACGAAAGGGATAGTTTCTCCAATCTTTCGAAGAGTGGGACTCTTCCGTTCATCGGTGGTCTGGAGAAGTTGAAAATGAAAGGACGGAGATGAGAGCAATGCTTGAAGTCCGGGGGGAAAAAGCCGGCGCACGCTTGTCAGTTGGAAGTGCTTCACTGCCCAAACCCCAGATGTGAGTAGTGACAACGTTAGAAGCTACACAGAGCTCCTGATTAGGTGAGTAGACTTCCTTTTTTCAGTCATTATAAATAGGGAATGGCGATAAAGGAGAATATTCGTAGGGGTTTGGAAAGAGGAAGAGGAGGAGGAGGAGGAGGAGGAGGAGGAGGAGGAGGAGGAGGAGGAGGAGGACTGTGGGGTCCTTGGTGTTCTCAGAGCTGGGTTGTTTTCTTGCAGACGTTTCATGACCCAACTAGGTAACATCATCAGTGCTGAAAGGGAGGAGGAGGAGGAGAAGAGGAGGAGGAGAAGGAGGAGGAGGAGGAGGAGGACTGTGGGGTCCCTGGTGCTCTCTGAGCTGGGTGGTTTTCTTGCAGACGTTTCATGACCCAACTAGGTAACATCATCAGTGCTGGAAGGGAGGAGGAGGAGGAGGAGGAAGAGGAAGAAGAGGAGGAGGAGGAGGAAGAGGAGGAGGAGGAGGAGGAGGACTGTGGGGTCCTTGATGCCCTCTGAGCTGGGTGGGTTTTCTTGCAGACATTTCATGACCCAACTAGGTAACATCATCAGACTAGAAGGGAGGAGGAGGAGGAAGAGGAGGAGGAGGAAGAGGAGGAGGAGGAGGCCTGTAGAGTCCTTGGTACTCTCTGAATCCCTTCCAAACATTTCATGACCCAACTAGGTAACAACATCAGTGCTAGAAGGGAGTGGAGTTTACTCTCAATTTATATTCTAGTGTCTTGCCCTATCAATGTTGATGGGGATGGTGTAAGAGGCTCTTTGGTTATGCTGTTTAATGTTAGCTTGTTTGGCAGTTCCTTGATTGTGGTATTGTTGTTAATCTTGGTGTTCATCTAGGGCAGGGGTAGGCCACTTTGGCTCTTTTATGACTCGTGGACTTCAACTCCCAGAATTCCTGAGCCAGCCATGCTGAGGGGAAAGGGAGAGGTTTCCAAGCTGAGCCATGCTGGCTGAGGAATTATGGGAGTTGAAGTCCGCGAGTCATGAAGGGGCCATAGTTCCCCCATGCTGGCTCAGGAATTCTAGGAGTTGAAGTCCCCGAGTCATGAGGGGCCCATAGTTCCCTCATGCTGGCTCAGGAATTCTGGGAGTTGAAGTCCCCGAGTCATGAGGGGGCCAAAGTTTTCCCCATGCTGGCTCAGGAATTCTGGGAGTTGAAGTCCACGAGTCATGAAGGGGCCATAGTTCTCCCATGCTGGCTCAGGAATTCTGGGAATTGAAGTCCACAAGTCATGAAGGGGCCATAGTTCCCTCATGCTGGCTCAGGAATTCTGGGAGTTGAAGTCCACGAGTCATGAAGGGGCCAAAGTTCCCCCATGCTGGCTGAGGAATTCTGGGAGTTGAAGTCCACGAGTCATAAAAGAGCCAAGGTTGCCTACCCCTGGACTAGGCTCATCTGGGTGCTGATTACTGTCAAAGAAGTGTTGTGGTTCTTTAGCATTTTGACTGTCTCTTTTCCGTGGTATGCAGATGTTGTGTATCTCTATGTGCCTGTCCATGGAGGATTTGTCTGAGTGTCAGGAATTCTCCGGCATTCTGGGATTTGGCTTGGCCCAGGATGCTCACAATTTCTCAGCTGGAACTATGGTTAGGTCCATGCAGATGTTATGAAATTCTTCCTTCTGTTCAGGACATAGCAGGATTGTCTGGGACACTACACACCCTCTTCACAACCTGTTTTCACAACCTGGGAGGAGGGGGCTCCTTGGTACCCGAAGCAGAACATCCAGATTCAGTCACACTTTTGTTCCATACAGCATCCACCTTGCAAACTCTCAAGCTTCCTCTTTTGGCTATGTGTTCAAAATGGACAGTGATGGAAACTCACCAAGGAGAGAAGCAACCTGGAACTAAGGAGAAAATTCCTGACAGTGAGGACAATTAACCAGTGGAACGACTTGCCACCAGAAGCTGCGAATGCTCCAACACTGGAGGTTTTAAAGAAGAGATTGGACAGCGTTAATCTAGAATCGAATAAGGTGTCCTGTTCAAGCAGGGGGTTGGACTAGAAGACCTCCGAGGTCCCTTCCAACTCTATGATTAATAATAATAATAATAATAATAATAATAATAATAATAATAATAATAATAATAATAATAATAAAGTTGGAAGGGACTTTGGAGGTCATCTAGTCCAACCCCCTGCTCAGGCAGGAAACCCTATACCATTTCAGACAAATGGCTGTCCAGTCTCTTCTTAAAAACTTCCAGTGTTGGAACATTCACCACTTCTGGAGGCAGGTTGTTCCACTGGTTAATTATTCTAACTGTCAGGAAATTTCTCCTTAGTTCTAGGTTGCTTCTTTGGATGCATTCTTTATTAAATTTTAATTTGCCCATGCTTGACGTTGTCTAGCTGCAAAATGCCCAGATTCTTCTAGCCTTCATCCTGATGGCTTTGACGTAAACACCTTCTAGGCTTATCAGCAAATGTAAGACACCTCCCTTTGATTTATACATAATAGCTGGGGGAAATTACAATTTAATTTAAAGGATTTCCAACCTCCAGATAAAGAAACTTGCAATTAAAACATCCATGATAGGGATGAAAACAAAAGAAAACAAAAAAAACCCCAAAGATTCCTGAAAATCAGAGATCACGGCAAGGATTCTGAATAGAATGGAATGGAATGGAATGGAATAGAATAGAATAGAATAGAATAGAGTAAGTAGAGTAGAGTAGAGTAGAGTAGAGTAGAGTAGAGTAGAGTAGAGTAGAGTAGAGTAGAGTAGAGTAGAGTAGAAGAGAAGAGAAGAGAAGAGAAGAGAAGAGAAGAGAAGGGAAGGGAAGAGAATAGGAAATAGAGAATAGAATAGAATAGGAAATAGAGAATAGAATAGAATAGGAAATAGAGAACAGAACAGAATAGAGCTGGAAGGGACCTTGGAGGTCTTCTAGTCCAGCCCCCTGCTAAAGCAGGAGAACCTATACCATCTCAGACAAGTGACCATCCAATCTCTTCTTAATACAGTGCAATGTTGTTGTTAGTTGCGAAGTCGTGTCCCACCCATCGCGACTCCATGGACAACATTCCTCCAGGCCTTCCTGTCCTCTACCATCTTCTGGAGTCCATTGAAGCTCAGGCCTCCTGCTTCAGTGACTCCATCCAGCCACCTCCTTCTCTGTCCCCTTCTTCTTCTCTTGCCCTCCATCTTTCCCAGCATTAGGCTCTTCTCCAGGGAGTCCTTCTTTCTCATTAGGTGGCCAAAGTACTTGAGTTTCAACTTCAGGATCTGGCCTTCTAAAGAGCAGTCAGGGTTGATCTCCTCTAGGACTGACTGGTTGGATCGCCTTGCAGTCCAGGGGACTCGCAGGAGTCTTCTCCAGCACCAGAGTTCAAAGGCCTCCATTCTTTGGCGCTCAGCCTTTCTTATGGTCCAACTTTCACAGCCACACATTGCAACTGGGAAAACCATGGCTATTCTGTTTCTGGACAGGAAATTAGCTCTATTCCAGTCTTTAACAGATAGTTAACTCAGAAGAACAAACAAGAGATAATTGCTTTATTCTGGGGATCCTAGGCAAACTTACAGTTTGAAGAGGTGCTTCCAAAAATAGGTGGTAGCAATCTGGTTGTTCCACAGGTAAATTGACATTAGATTTTCCCCTCTTCTCCCAAGCGTCACATGGTGGGGTGATTGTGGTGTTTGCAGCCGTGTGGCTGCATGAGATGGTCAAAGAACAAAGGCTGCCCTCAGGCTAGTGTCCAGGGATGCCTTTGAAGCTCCGCCCCTTGACCCTTGCTCCCTCCCCCTGACCTGTTACATAGAGTTATACAAGATAAATGGATCTATGATCCAGAACAATGGCCTTGACTATATGCACTTTTGTTGGCAGGGTGACGTCTCTGCTTTTTAGTATGCTCTCTAGATTTACTATAGCTACCGTGCAGTAGGCATAAAATAAAACTTCCCATGTTTGAATGCTGTTTTTCAACAAACTGCATCTCAAAAATATACAACAGTTTAGTGCCTCTTAGTCAAAGAAGATTAATAAGTCCTGGAGCGAATGTAATTAGGCACACAGAAATCTAATTTCAGTTAAAGGGCTCCACTAATAGAAAACCCACATTAATTAAAACCTGGCTTTATATCTCCTTGGTCTCAACGTGGTCTAAACAGAGCCTCTCCTTCTGCGTGGAGAAGACTTTGGAGGAGGCCAGCTGCCTTACCGCCCTCTTGATGTCCCTGTTCCTCAGCGTGTAAATGAGAGGGTTCACCAAAGGGGTTAAAATGGAAAAAGTCATGTCACTCAGAATGTGGACGTCGCTGGACATCTCGACCCGGTAGGAGAGAAAAGCCAGAGCAATGGAGGAATAATACGTGATGACCACCACCAGGTGGGAAAAGCACGTGGAAAAGGTCTTCCTGCGCCCTTCTTTGGAGCGGATCTGCAAGACCGAGACCATGATGCAGGCGTAGGAGATGACCACGAGCAGCAGCGGGCCGAAGGCGACGGTCATGGAAATGGTGAAGCCCATGAAACTCTGGAAAGTGGTGTAGGCATTCTGGCACGCGGCCTGGACCACCGCCAGGTGGTCGCAGAAGCAGTGGTTGACCCTGGGCCTCTTGCGAAAGGTCAGCTGCGACGACTGGACCATCGGCGGGATGGGGACCAGCAGGGCAAAGAACCAGGCTGCGGCCGCCAGCTGCGCGTTCTTCTGCCTGGTCATCCGGACGGCGTAGTGCAAGGGGTGGCAAATGGCCTCGTAGCGGTCGTAGGACATCACCACCAGGAGGAAGGTCTCGGTCACCGCCAGTCCGTGGAAGAAGTACATCTGCAGGAAGCACCCCTTGGAGGAGATGGACCTGGCGTTGAGCGAGAACATGGCCAGCATTTGAGGAATGGTGATGGTGGTCAGCAGGATGTCTAGGATGGAAAGGTTGGTCAGGAAAAAGTACATGGGCTTGTGGAGCTTGGGGTCGGTGGCCACCGCCGCGATGATGGTGACGTTGCTGGAAAGGATGAGCAGGTAGAAAGCGAGGAAGACGAAGAAGAGGGGGAACTGGTGGTCCTGAAGGCTGGGGAAGCCCACAAGCCAGAAGTACGGAACAGAACCGCCCGTGAAGTTGCAGGACTCCATTTGGCGAAAGGCTCAGGTGGGTCTAGGGAAGAAAAAAAAGAGACCACAGGAGAGAAGAGTGTCAGCTTTGCCCATCATACCTCTGCAAAGTCCTCTTGGAATAGAATAGAATAGAATAGAATAGAATAGAATAGAATAGAATAGAATAGAATAGAATAGAATAGAATTACAAATAGAATAGAATTACAAATAGAATAGAATTACAAATAGAATAGAATAGGAATAGAATTACAAATAATAGAATAGAATAGAATAGAATAGAATGGAATGGAATGGAATGGAATAGAATAGAATAGAATAGGAATAGAATAGGAATAGAATTACAAATAATAGAATAGAATAGAATAGAATAGAATAGAACAGAATAGAATAGCATTACAAATAGAATAGAATTACAAATAGAATAGAATAGGAATAGAATTACAAATAATAGAATAGAATAGAATAGAATAGAATAGAATAGAATGGAATGGAATGGAATGGAATGGAATAGAATAGAGTAGAGTAGAATAGGAATAGAATTACAAATCATAGAATAGAATAGAATAGAATAGAATAGAATAGAATAGAGTAGAGTAGAGTAGAGTAGAGTAGAGTAGAATAGAATAGAAATAGAATTACAAATAATAGAACAGAATAGAATAGAATAGAATAGAATAGAATAGAATTACAAATAGAATAGAATTACAAATAGAATAGAATAGGAATAGAATTAAAAAAAGAATAGAATAGAATAGAATGGAGTGGAATGGAATGGAATGGAATAGAGTAGAGTAGAGTAGAGTAGAATAGGAATAGAATAGGAATAGAATTACAAAGAATAGAATAGAATAGAATAGAATAGAATTACAAATAGAATAGAATTACAAATAGAATAGAATTACAAATAGAATAGAATGGGAATAGAATTACAAATAATAGAATAGAATAGAATAGAATAGAATGGAATGGAATGAAATGGAATAGAATAGAATAGAGTAGAGTACAGTATATAGGAATAGAATTACAAATCATAGAATAGAATAGAATAGAATAGAATAGAATAGAATAGAGTAGAATAGAAATAGAATTACAAATAATAGAACAGAATAGAATAGAATAGAATAGAATAGAATAGAATTACAAATAGAATAGAATTACAAATAATAGAATAGAATAGAATAGAATAGAATAGAATAGAATTACAAATAGAATAGAATTACAAATAGAATAGAATAGGAATAGAATTACAAATAATAGAATAGAATAGAATAGAATTACAAATAGAATAAAATTACAAATAGAATAGAATTACAAATAGAATAGAATAGAATAGAATAGAATTACAAATAGAATAGAATCACTAATAGAATAGAATAGAATAGAATAGAGCTGGAAGGGACCTTGGAGGTCTTCTAGTCCAACCCCTTGCTCAAGCAGAAGATCCCAGACCTTTTCAGACAGGTGGCTGTCCAATCTTTCTTAAAAACCTCCAGTGATGGAGCACCCGCAACGTCTGGTGGCAAGTGGTTCCACTGGATAATTAGAATTAGAATCACAGAGTTGGAAGGGACCTTGTAAGTCATTTAGTCCACCCCCCTGTCCAAGCAGGAGACCCTACACCATTCCTGACAGAAATTCTATTCTATTCTATTCTATTCTATTCTATTCTATTCTATTCTATTCTATTCTATTCTATGTTGACTACCTGTGTCTTAGGTTTAGGGATTCATAGCAAGATATGTCAGGGATTATAATCTCATTTATTTTAAGTTAGTAAATCATGTGGAAAAATAGGTATAAGCAGGCAAATAAAGCCTTGATTTATATAGCTTTGTGGCTGAGAGACCCTGATAGGAATGCATGGGGGGGGGGGAAATAACAGTCACGGTTCCTCATCTCAAAGCTTCCCTCCAAAGCTTCATCCTGTGAGTCATTTTGTTCCAGCTTCCACCTGAAAAGAAGGATGTAGTAGAGAGAGGATGTAAATTGTTATGCAGGGGCCGTCAGATGAAACGAAAACGGGCAAAAATTCTCTTTATGCACTTTGGCTGCAACTGAGCACAGTCCCTGCAGACTGCGCCTACATGCAGGGGGATACCTATTTGAAGAGAAGGATTGATTTTATTTTAACAAGCTTTTTGAGCAAGGAAAAAACAAAAAACAAAAATCTGATTCCTCTTATCTAGAGAACTGAGAAAAAAAAACCCCAATAATTTCCCCAGAACCACGAGCAAGAGTGTAAATCAAAGGTGATATTTCTGCGGAGTTCACATCCTAGAGAGAGAACTTCAAATCTTTTTATATTCTTTATTCGGTTGAGGAACAAAGAATACTCATAGATTGGTGGCCGTATTTACAAATTCAGTCTAGACATAACAGGGATAGGCAAGAACATGGAATTAGTCAGACCCCACACCAACTTGATAAAATTCTAATAAGTAAGGAAGGAAAACTATTATCAAAAATTTATAAATACCTATTAGAGATAGAGTTAGAAGAAGAAATAGTGAAGGGGCNGATTTCAAACCAGAAATATTTCTTTTGGGCATAATAAATTTAAAGATGGAAAAACAACTCCAACACATCATTATACACATATTGACTGCAGCTCGTATAGCATATGCGCAATGTTGGAAGAGTGAAAATATTCCCACAAATGATATGATTATGTATAAAATCTTGGAATGCGCAGAAATGAACAAACTTACGTTAGAATGAAAAGACAAGGAGACGTCAGAATTTTATGAAATTTGGAATAAATGTTATAATTGGCTAGAACAGAGAAAGAAAAAGACATAATTATTGATGTACATAAAATGTAAATAAGATGTAAAGAATATTTAAAATGTAAAGCACTGTTCTGTTAGAAGAAAAGATTTATGTTTATGTAGTTTTTGGTGTACTGTGTATAGTGAAAAATAAAAAAAAAATTTAAAAAAAGAAAGAACATCCAATAGGCAGTTAATCTAATGTCTCGTCTACTATTGCATTGAAATCCCCAATTAGTAGTAAATCAGAGAAACAAGGAAGAAGAAAAAAATTACCTAAGGCTTTTTTTGCAACACGATAAAGAGGAAATTGGTGCACAAGATATTTGGAGAGAAAACGAAGCCAGAAAATTACAATACACATTTTATTTATCGTCATAAACCTTGGTCTAGAACTGATACGATTTGGAGGACGCCTGAAGCGAGGGTTAATATGCAGGAAGCTGGAATAGAATTAGGCACCTGGGCAGATCATAATCCTTTAAAAATGCTGCAGAAAGGAATGCAGACAAAATTAAGATGGACTTTGAACCAATCTATATTGAAAGAGAAAGAATTTGTCCAACGCTGGAGGTTTTTAAGAAGAGACTGGACAGCCACTTGTCTGAAATGATGTAGGGTTTCCTGCCTGAGCAGGGGGTTGGACTAGATGACCTCCAAGGTCCCCTCCAACTCTATTTTTCTTATTCTTATTCTTATTCTTATTCTTATTCTTTTCTTATTCTTCTTCTTCTTATTCTTATTCTTATTCTTATTCTTATTCTTATTCTTATTCTTATTCTTATTCTTTTCTTATTCTTATTCTTTTCTTTTCTTATTCTTATTATTTTCTTATCCTTATTCTTTTGTGATTCTGATTCTGATTCTTATTCTTTTCTTATTCTTATCCTTATTCTTGAATTTCCATTGCACATTTAGCCTTTCGCTGCAACTGATCTCTTTCTTTCTTCTTGTGGGTCTTTTTTCCCCTTCTCATTGCATACACTTACTTGCAGATTGAAGGTGGCAATAATTTTTTCTTTCTTTCTCCTTGATCGGCAATGATCTCATTTCCCCCCAAAAAAATAAATTAAAAAAGTGAACCCAGCCTTTTTATAAGGGAAATCGCCACGCTCGCAGCCTCCCTCCACAAATTCCCACTTGACCGAGTCCCGTCGTCTCCTTGAACACCCCTCTTTTCCCCTGCTTAGCCCCCCCTGCTTTCTGCCATCCTGGGCCCCTCCGAGGAATTTGCGTAATTGTCGATTGTGCTGCTATTTTTCTGAACTTACAAACACCAGGCCACGCACTTATTCACATGTTCTGTTCTATTTTAGCAAGCACCGTTGGATCGTATGTGCAACTGTTGTATTTCCCTGTGAACGTGGACGGCGAGTGTAGCGGTAGTAGTAGTAGTAGTAGTAGTAGTAGTAGTAATAGTAGTAGTAGTAGTAGTAGTAGTAGTAATAATAATAATAATAATAATAATAATAATAATAATAATAATAATAATAATAATAATAATAATAATAATAATAAAGTTGGAAGGGACCTTGGAGGTCATCTAGTCCAACCCCCTGCTCAGGCAGGAAACCCTACACCATTTCAGACCAATGGCTGTCCAGTCTCTTCTTAAAAACTTCCAGTGTTGGAGCATTCACCGCTTCTGGAGGCAGGTTGTTCCACTGGCTAATTGTTCTAACTGTCAGGAAATTTCTCCTTAGTTCTAGGTTGCTTCTTTGGATGCATTCTTTATTATATTTTAATTTGCCCATGCTTGACGTTGTCTAACTGCAAAATGCCCAAATTCTTCTAGCCTTCATCCTGATGGCTTTGACGTCAACACCTTCTAGGCTTATCAGCAAATGTAAGACACCTCTCTTTGATTTATACATAATATCTGGGGGAAATTACAATTTAATTTAAAGGATTTCCAACCTCCAGATAAAGAAACTTGCAATTAAAACATCCATGATAGGGATGAAAACAAAACAAAACAAAAAACCCCCCAAAGATTCCTGAAAATCAGAGATCACGGCAAGGATTCTGAATAGAATGGAATGGAATGGAATGGAATAGAGTAGAGTAGAGTAGAGTAGAGTAGAGTAGAGTAGAGTAGAGTAGAGTAGAGTAGAGTAGAGTAGAGTAGAGTAGAGTAAAGTAGAGTAGAAGAGAAGAGAAGAGAATAGGAATTAGAGAATAGAGTAGAATAGGAAATAGAGAACAGAACAGAACAGAACAGAATAGAATAGAATAGAGCTGGAAGGGACCTTGGAGGTCTTCTAGTCCAGCCCCCTGCTCAAGCAGGAGAACCTATACCATCTCAGACAGGTGATTGTCCAGCCTCTTCTTAATACAGTGCAATGTTGTTGTTAGTTGTGAAGTCGTGTCCGACCCATCGCGACCCCATGGACAACATTCCTCCAGGCCTTCCTGTCCTCTACCATCTTCTGGAGTCCATTTAAGCTCACGCCTCCTGCTTCAGGGACTCCATCCAGCCACCTCCTTCTCTGTCGTCCCCTTCTTCTCTTGCCCTCCATCTTTCCCAGCATCAGGCTCTTCTCCAGTGAGTCCTTCCTTCTCATTATGTGGCCAAAGTCCTTGAGTTTCCACTTCAGGATCTGGCCTCCTAAAGAGCAGTCGGGGTTGATCTCCTCTAGGACTGACCGGTTGGATCGCCTTGCAGTCCAGGGAACTCGGTGGAGTCTTCTCCAGCACCAGAGTTCAAAGGCCTCCATTCTTTGGCGCTCAGCCTTTCTTACGGTTCAACTTTCACAGCCATACGTTGCAACTGGGAAAACCATGGCCTTGACTATACACACTTTTGTTGGCAGGGTGATGTCTCTGCTTTTTAGTATGCTGTCTAGATTCGCCATAGCTACAGTGCAATAGGCATCAAATAAAACTTCCCATGTTTGAATGCTGTTTTTCAACAAACCGCATCTCCAAAATATACAACAGTTTAGTGCCTCTTAGTCAAAGAAGACTAATAAGTCCTGGAGCGAATGTAATTAGGCACACAGAAATCTAATTTCAGTTAAAGGGTTCCGCTAATAGAAAACCCACATTAATTAAAACCTGGCTTTATATCTCCTTGGTCTCAACGTGGTCTAAACAGAGCCTCTCCTTCTGCGTGGAGAAGACTTTGGAGGAGGCCAGCTGCCTCACCGCCCTCTTGATGTCCCTGTTCCTCAGCGTGTAAATGAGAGGGTTCACCAAAGGGGTTAAAATGGAAAAAGTCATGTCGCTCAGAATGTGGACGTCGCTGGACATCTCGACCCGGTAGGAGAGAAAAGCCAGAGCAATGGAGGAATAATACGTGATGACCACCACCAGGTGGGAAAAGCACGTGGAAAAGGTCTTCCTGCGCCCTTCTTTGGAGCGGATCTGCAAGACCGAGACCATGATGCAGGCGTAGGAGATGACCACGAGCAGCAGCGGGCCGAAGGCGACGGTCATGGAAATGGTGAAGCCCATAAAACTCTGGAAAGTGGTGTAGGCATTTTGGCACGCGGCCTGGACCACCGCCAGGTGGTCGCAGAAGCAGTGGTTGACCCTGGGCCTCTTGCGAAAGGTCAGCTGCGACGACTGGACCACCGGCGGGATGGCGACCAGCAGGCCGAAGAACCAGGCTGTGGCCGCCAGCTGCGCGTTCTTCTGCCTGGTCATCCGGACGGCGTAGTGCAAGGGGTGGCAGATGGCCTCGTAGCGGTCGTAGGACATCGCCACCAGGAGGAAGGTCTCGGTCACCGCCAGTCCGTGGAAGAAGTACATCTGCAGGAAGCACCCCTTGGAGGAGATGGACCTGGCGTTGAGCGAGAACATGGCCAGCATTTGGGGAATGATGATGGTGGTCAGCAAGATGTCTAGGATGGAAAGGTTGGTCAGGAAAAAGTACATGGGCTTGTGGAGCTTGGGGTCGGTGGCCACCGCCGCGATGATGGTGACGTTGCTGGAAAGGATGAGCAGGTAGAAGGCGAGGAAGACGAAGAAGAGGGGGAACTGGTGGTCCTGAAGGCTGGGGAAGCCCACAAGCCAGAAGTACGGAACAGAACCGCCCGTGAAGTTGCAGGACTCCATTTGGCGAAAGGCTCAGGTGGGTCTAGGGAAGAAAAAAAAAGAGACCACAGGAGAGAAGAGTGTCAGCTTTGCCCATCATACCTCTGCAAAGTCCTCTTAGAATAGAATAGAATAGAATAGAATAGAATAGAATAGAATAGAATAGAATAGAATAAAATAGAATAGAATAGAATAGAATAGAATAGAATAGAATAGAATAGAATAGAATTACAAATAGAATAGAATTACAAATAGAATAGAATTACAAATAGAATAGAATTACAAATAGAATAGAATAGGAATAGAATTACAAATAATAGAATAGAATAGAATGGAATGGAATAGAATAGAATTACAAATAGAATAGAATTACAAATAGAATAGAATTACAAATAATAGAATAGAATAGAATGGAATGGAATAGAATAGAATAGAATAGAATAGAATAGAATAGAATAGAATAGAATAAAGTAGAGTAGAATAGGAATAGAATAGGAATAGAATTACAGATAATAGAATAGAATAGAATAGAGTAGAGTAGAGTAGAGTAGAATAGGAATAGAATAGGAATAGAATTACAAATAATAGAATAGAATAGAATTACAAATAGAATAGAATTACAAATAGAATAGAATTACAAATAGAATAGAATAGAACAGAATAGAGCTGGAAGGGACCTTGGAGGTCTTCTAGTCCAACCCCTTGCTCAAGCAGAAGATCCCAGACCTTTTCAGACAGGTGGCTGTCCAATCTTTCTCAAAATCCTCCAGTGATGGAGCACCCGCAATATCTGGTGGCAAGTGGTGCCACTGGATAATTAGAATTAGAATCACAGAATTGGAAGGGACCTTGTAAGTCATTTAGTCCACCCCGCTGTCCAAGCAGGAGACCCTACACCATTCCTGACAGAAATTCTATTCTATTCTATTCTATTCTATTCTATTCTATTCTATTCTATTCTATTCTATGTTGACTACCTGTGTCTTAGGTTTAGGGATTCATAGCAAGATATGTCAGGGATTATAATCTCGTTTATTTTAAGTTAGTAAATCATGTGGAAAAATAGTTATAAGCAGGCAAATAAAGCCTTGATTTATATAGCTTTGTGGCTGAGAGACCCTGATAGGAATGCATGGGGGGGGGGGGGGAAATAACAGTCACGATTCCTCATCTCAAAGCTTCCCTCCAAAGCTTCATCCTGTGAGTCATTTTTTTCCAGCTTCCACCTGAAAAGAAGGATGTAGTAGAGAGAGGATGTAAATTGTTATGCAGGGGCCGTCAGATGAAACGAAAACGGGCAAAAATTCTCTTTGTGCACTTTGGCTGCAACTGAGCACAGTCCCTGCAGACTGGGCCTACATGCAGGGGGATACCTTTTTGAAGAGAAGGATTGATTTTATTTTAACAAGCTTTTTGAGCAAGGAAAATACAAAAAAAACACAAAAAAATCTGATTCCTCTTATCTAGAGAACTGAGGAAAAAAAAACCCCAATAATTTCCCCAGAACCACGAGCAAGAGTGTAAATCAAAGGTGATATTTCTGCGGAGTTCACATCCTAGAGAGAGAGCTTCAAATCCTTTTATATTCTTTATTCGGTTGAAAGAACATCCAATAGGCAGTTAATCTAATGTCTCGTCTACTATTGCATTGAAATCCCCAATTAGTAGTAAATCAGAGAAACGAGGAAGAAAAAAAAATTACCTAAGGCTTTTTTTTTTGCAACACGATAAGGAGGAAATTGGCACACAAGATATTTGGAGAGAAAACGAAGCCAGGAAAATTACAATACACATTTTATTTATCGTCATAAACCTTGGTCTAGAACTGATACGATTTGGAGGACGCCTGAAGCGAGGGTTAATATGCAGGAAGCTGAAATAGAATTAGGCACCTGGGCAGATCATAATCCTTTAAAAATGCTGCAGAAAGGAATGCAGACAAAATTAAGATGGACTTTGAACCAATCTATATTGAAAGAGAAAGAATTTATAGAGTTAGCAACGAAAGAAATGGAATAGAAAAGAAGATACAACAATACAAAATGTATGGGATACAGCCAAAGGGTATTTTCGAGGCGTAGCGATAACATACGTGGTGGAAAAAAAAAACCCACAAAGAAAAGAGACAATAGTGTCAGTTGTTAAGAGAAGAATTTAAAAAATTAGAATTAGAACTACTTCCCGCCACTTGCTTAGTGACCCTTACTGAAAAAAGAGACTTACAATCGGTCCTCACCCTTATCCAGTGTTTAATATTTATTTGTTATGTATATGTAGGGGTGTGGGTCCATACATATGTTGTATATAGTATGTTTAGGTGTGTGTCGTGTACGTGTTTCACTTTGAGAGCGGGCAACTAAATTTCTTTTCTGATGTGTGCTTTTTGTGTATATCAAATGTTCATATTCTATAAGACTATGCACCTTTCCTATAAGGTGTGCTGTTCATGATCAGTCCATCTGTAGCTGGATGATGGGAGTTGTAGTGAAGGACCTGTATAGAATGCCAGATTTGGGAAACTGTTTGACCCCATTCAGTCTGTTAAATGGTCCCTGAAAAAGGCCAGTGGGGATAGATCAATCACGCGTCAACAAATTCTATCGCTTAATGGAAAAATATCTTTTTGGAATTTGGATTGAAAGTACAACATTCTGCTAATTTTTACTAGTCCTTTTTTTTGCAATTGCTTTTATCATGATTTTATTTACAGCTAATTGGAAGATATTTGCCGGTTTATTTGTTAAATTTACTTGCTCTGGGGGCTACGCAGGGTTACGACAATAAAATGGAAAAAAAGAAATGATAAAAAAGCGTAAACGTAACGAAGGAAGAAAGCAATAAAAATGAACAACAATACAAAAGGAAAAAGATACCGAAAGACAGGTTGTGAGTCAGGTATAACCTAAAACTAAGGAGGATTAATGAGTCTCTAGTCTCTCGTTAGTTTTCTTTTAGGTATTTTGGATCTGTGTTAAAACATGGTCAATAAACAAAATTATACGATGTTGTCTTTCCAACCTGAATTATCCAACGCTGGAGGTTTTTAAGAAGAGACTGGACAGCCGTTTGTCTGAAATGGTGTAGGGTTTCCTGCCTGAGCAGGGGGTTGGACTAGATGACCTCCAAGGTCCCCTCCAACTCTCTTATTCTTATTCTTATTCTTATTCTTATTCTTATTCTTTTCTTATTCTTATTCTTTTTTTATTCTTATTCTTATTCTTATTCTTATTCTTATTCTTATTCTTATTCTTATTCTTATTCTTATTATTATTATTATTATTATTATTATTATTATTATTATTATTATTATTATTTTCTTATTCTTATTCTTATTCTTATTCTTATTCTTTTATTCTTATTCTTATTCTTATTCTTTTCTTTTTCTTTTTCTTATTCTTATTCTTTTCTTATTCTTATTCTTATTCTTATTCTGATTCTGATTCTTTTCTTATTCTTATTCTTATTCTGATTCTTTTTTTATTCTTATTCTTATCCTTATTCTTGAATTTCCATTGCACATTTAGCCTTTCGCTGCAACTGATCTCTTTCTTTCTTCTTGTGGGTCTTTTTTTTCCTTCTCATTGCATACACTTACTTGCAGATTGAAGGTGGCAATAATTTTTTCTTTCTTTCTCCTTGATCAGCAATGATCTCATTTCCCCCCAAAAAATAAATAAAAAAAGCGAACCCAGCCTTTTTATAAGGGAAGTCGCCACGCTCGCAGCCTCCCTCCACAAATTCCCACTTGACCGAGCCCCGTCGTCTCCTTGAACACCCCTCGTTTCCCCTGCTTAGCCCCCCCTCCTTTCTGCCATCCTGGGCCCCTCCGAGGAATTTGCGTAATTGTCGATTGTGCTGCTATTTTTCTGAACTTAACAACACCAAGTGAAACACTTATTCACATGTTCCGTGGTAGGGCCAAGTCTATTTTAGCAAGCACTGTTGGATCGCATGTGCAACTGTCGTATTTCCCTGTGAATGCGGAGGGCGAGTGTAGCGGTAATAATAATAATAATAATAATAATAATAATAATAATAATAATAATAATAATAATAATAATAATAATAATAATAATAATAAGTTGGAAGGGACCTTGGAGGTCCTCAAGTCTAACCCCCTGCTCAGGCAGGAAACCCTATACCATTTCGGACAAGTGGCTGTCTAGTCTCTTCTTAAAAACTTCCAGTGTTGGAGCATTCACCACTTCTGGAGGCAGGTAGTTCCACTGGTTAATTGTTCTCACTGTCAGGAAGTTTCTCCTTAGTTCCAGGTTGCTTCTCTCCTTGATGAGTTTCCATCCGTTGCTTCTCGTCCTGCCTTCAGGCGCTTTGGAAAGTTCCTTGACTTACAGGCACAATTCAGCACAACATTTGTGTTGGGCAGTGGGAGGGTGGTTAAGTGAATTTTGCCCCGTTTGACAACCTTTCCTGCCACCGTTGTTAAGCGAATCACTGCCGTTGTTAAGTCAGTGACTGGACAGCCGTTTGTCTGGCATAGTATATAGGGTTTCCTGCCTGAGCAGGGGGTTGGGCTAGATGACCTCCAAGGTCCCTTCCAACTTTATTATTATTATTAACAAGCTGCCTCCAGAAGCTGTGAATGCTGCCACACTGGAGGTTTTTAAGAAGAGGCTGGACAGCCATTTGTCTGAAATGGTATAGGGTCTCCTGCCTGAGCAGGGAGTTGGACTAGATGACCTCCAAGCTCCCTTCCAACTCTATTCTATTCTAAGAGACTGGACAGCCATTTGTCTGAAATGGTGTAGGGTTTCCTGCCTGAGCAGCAGGGGGTTGGACTAGATGACCTCCAATGTCCCTTCCAACTTTATTATTGTTGTTGTTGTTGTTGTTGTTGTTGTTGTTGTTATTATTATTATTATTATTATTATTATTATTATTATTATTATTATTATTATTATTACCACGGTTGTTAAGTGAATCTGGCTTCCCCATCGGCTTTGCTTGTCAAAAGGTCGCAAAAGGGATCATGTGACTCCCCAGGATAGTAAAACTGTCATAAATATGAGTCAGCTGCCAAGCGTCTGAATTTTGAATCAATGGAATAAAATAACCAGGGGCAGGTCAAGATCAATTAAATGATACTTAATGTAACCAGTGGAACAGCTTGCCACCAGAAATCATGGGTGCTCCATCACTGGAAGTTTTTAAGAAGAGACTGGACAATCACCTGTCTGAAATGGTATAGGTTCTCCTGCTAGAGCAGGGGGCTGGACTAGAAGACCTCCAAGGTCCCTTCCAGTTCTATTCTATTCTACTCTGTATTTCGCTGTTTCCAGAAGGTCATGAATTTACATGACTTTGAAGGCATCTAACAGAATAACAGAGTTGGGAGGGACCTTGGAGGTCTTCTAGTCCAGCCCCCTGCTCAAGCAGGAGACCCTATACCATTTCAGACAAATGGCTGTCCAGTCTCTTTTTAAAAACCTCCAGTGATGGAGAAGGAAGGAAGGAAGGAAGGAAGGAAGGAAGGAAGGAAGGAAGGAAGGAAGGAAGGAAGGATGGAAGGAAGGAAGGAAGGAAGGAAGGAAGGAAGGAAGGAAGGAAGGAAGGAAAGCAGAATAACAGAATAACAGAGTTGGAAGGGACCTTGGAGGTCTTCTAGTCCAGCCCCCCGCTCAAGCAGGAGACCGTATACCAGGAGTGTACAACCTTGGAACTTTAAGACTTGTGGACCTCAACTCCCAGAATTCCCCAGCCAGGAATTCTGAGAGTTGAAGTCTAAAAGTCTTAAAAGTTCCTAAGGTTAGACAGACAAATGACTGTCCACTGTTTCCTTGAAAACCTCCAGTGTTGGAGCATTCACAACTTCTGGAGGCAAGGAGTTCCACTGATTAATTGTTCTCACCGTCAGGAAGTTTCTCCTTAATTCCAGGTTGCTTCTCTCCTTGATGAGTTCCCATCCGTTGCTTCTTGTCCTGCCTTCAGGGGCTTTGGAGATGTTTATGAAGATAAAGATAAAATACTAGTTGTAGGTTCCATAATCCAAAGCAACAATAATATATCATAGGCCACATTGTTTTAAAATAAAATCCACTGTCTAGATCAGTGCTGGCGAACCTATGGCCTGGGTGCCAAAGGCGGCACTCAGAGCCCTCTCTGTGGGCACGCGCGCCTTCGCCCCAGTCCTGGGCCTTCAGCTGGGTTTTATAAAACCTTTTCGCTTGAGGCCTCTGCTGTCGTGTGCAAAAAAAAAAAGAAAAAAGGTTCAATCAATCAGTCAATTTCAACTTCTCGCGGGGAAAAAAAAAAGATCTTGCAAAGTTGGAATGGATTGATTGAACTTTTTAGTCCCACCCAGTCTGCCGTTACCCCCGCAGCCATGCCCACCCAATGGGCCACGCCCCCCCAATTAGCCACGCCCGGCCAATGGGCCACGCCCAGCCGGCACCCGACGATGCATAAGTGGGTTTTGGGTTGCAGTTTGGGCACTCGGTCTCTAAAAGGTTCGCCATCACTGGTCTAGATTCACGTATCAGGTAATGCAGTTTTTGGTGGATTCTGCCTTACCGTATTTTACAAAGCCAGGGCAATTCTGATTAAATTAAGCACACTGTGGTTTTGTACAATCATCTCCTTGATCAATTTTCCTCCAGAGCCATTAAAGCCGAAAATAGCTCTGCAGTAAGATTTGTGACTTAGAAAAAGATGCTAGCAGGCTCCTTTCGACTGTTTAATTCTTCTTCTTCTTCTTCTTCTTCTTCTTCTTCTTCTTCTTCTTCTTCTTCTTCTTCTTCTTCTTCTTCTTCTTCTTCTTCTTCTTCTTCTTCTTCTTCTTCTTCTTCTTCTTCTAGAAGAAGAAGAAGAAGAAGAAGAAGAAGAAGAAGAAGAAGAAGAAGAAGAAGAAGAAGAAGAAGAAGAAGAAGAAGAAGTCCTTCTCCTTCTCCTTCTCCTTCTCCTTCTCCTTCTCCTTCTCCTTCTCCTTCTCCTTCTCCTTCTCCTTCTCCTTCTCCTTCTCCTTCTCCTCCTCCTCCTCCTCCTCCTCCTCCTCTTCTTTCTTTCTTTCTTTCTTTCTTTCTTTCTTTCTTTCTTTCTTTCTTTCTCTCTTTCTCTCTTTCTTTCTTCTTCTTTTTTCCGAGCTGTGTCTCAAAATTGACTAATAATGCACAGCCATTTCCTCATCCCCAAATTGTCTTGCTCCATTTGACCAATGAAAGCAGATCAGGGGTCTTCAAACTTGGCCCTTTTATGACTTGTGGACTTCAACTCCCAGAATTCCTCAGCCAGGCTGAGGAATTCTGGGAGTTGAAATCCACAAGTCATAAAAGGGCCAAGTTTGAAGACCCCTGATCTATAATCTCAAAGACAATAAAATCATATCATATCTAGTGACTACAATTGGGGCTGGCTACTTGATCATTAAGCGAAGAAGTGGCTAAGTCAGGGGTCCTCAAACTTGGCCCTTTTATGACTTGTGGACTTCAACTCCCAGAATTCCTCAGCCAGGCACACTGGCTGAGGAATTCTGGGAGTTGAAGTCCACAAGTCATAAAAGGGCCAAGTCTGAGAACCCCTGAAGCAGATCTTCTGAAAGGGTTTTGCTGTCCTTTAACCAGATCACGTGAAGTATTAATACCACTTTATAAGGCCACACCTGGAATCCTGCATCTAGTTTTGGTCGCCACAAAATAAAACAGATGCTGAGACTCTGGAAAGAGTGCAGAGAAAAGCAAGCAAGATCATTAGAGGGCTGGAGGCTAAAACACACGATGAACGGTTGCAGGAATTGGGTATGTCTAGTTTAATGAAGAGAAGGACGAGGGGGGACATGATAGCCGTCTTCCAATATTTGAGGGGCTGTCACAGAGAAGAGGGGATCAACCTATTCTCCCTTGAAAAATCTCCCTGGAACAATTCCCCAGATACGTCCTCAGATGTCAGCTTAGGGAAGGATGAGCCAATTCCTGGCACATCAGGAACTGAGTTGACTGATGGCTCTGAACGGTCTGCCGAAGGGGAGTTGGCTGAGGGTCCAGCTGCAAAAAGCTTGCAGTGGCAGGCAGCCAGCGAAGAAGAGGAAGAACTGCCTTCCGTACCTGATCTGAGAATACGTAGGGCAGCGAAAAGGCAGGTGCAGAGGAGGTCAGCCAGAGTACCCAAGAGGAGACAGCCCCGCCCGTCTCGATGGGCTGCACCAGAAGCTGGCTATTTAGCACAGCAGGCAGATGGAAGCATTGCTGGGAACAAGGTGCTTGTTTTTTAGTGCTGAAGGAAAAGTCTTCCTCGTGGTTCAATCCAAGCCGGGAATAAACAAACATGGAGACTGCTTTAGAAAGAATGTTGCAATTTATTGAAGAGGAGAGCCAGACAGGAAGATGGCTCTGGAAGAAAAGAAGAGCGAGCACATGTAGGGAATGGGTTTTTATACCCTCTGGAGCCTTTTGTTTGGAGTTGTTCCTGTGGCATGAACTTTGACCTGAGTCTGGGTGTGCCCTTTGGCATCTCTGTGTTAATCCTACTATGTCCTGTCTTAGAATTTGGGTGGGGTATGTAGATTTTAGGAGTCTTTGTCTTCCTAATCTTCTAGCTTCAACCTTCCTGAATGGATTATCACATCTGCATTTCCACAGAGCTGGTTTCTGCTTGGGGGAGGGAGACCTGGGGCTATTAACAAAAACTGGGCCTGCTTTTCTGCCTCTTTAAGATCCTTTGAGAAAATATATCTTTCTACCCTTTTATTATTTCCTTCTCTGGAGGGGGGGGGCTGACTTCCCACATACCTATCAACAGAATAGCTTCTCTTAGAGCTAGGGGTCTCCAAACGTGGCCCCTTTAAGACTTGTGGACTTCAACTCCCAGAATTCCACGGCTGGCCAAGGAATCCTGGGAATCGAAGTCCACAAATCTTAAAGGGGCCACGTTGGTGTGTTCTCCTCCCATTGAACATTTTCCTAACTAAGTTGCAAAGATTTGGTAGAACTGTCATTGAAGATTTTTTTTTGTTGCAAGGGGAGGATATCAATCTACAAAAAAAAACCACCCCAAAACATAACCATGAAGCATTTTCTCTGCAGTTCAGAACTTAATGACTCCAGATAACTTTGACCCCCAGAGGGACGCCACTATCGGTGTCGGCATTAAGAAAGCAATCAAATTGTTGAAAACATTGCATAATTGGCTTATTTCTAAAGTTTCTTCGCTTCGGGGACTTTTGCTGGCCACCGTGGGAGGCCAAACTTGTGCCAATTTTGCACGGGGCCCTTGGGATTTGCCCGACAATGTTGCAGCCCTAATGAACGCCGAGGGACAGCAGCGATCGTAGTTCACAACAACAGGTTACTGTTTATTTACTACGATGGCTGGAAATTAGAAGAGAGTAATTCTGATTTGCTACATGGGGAGTTTGGAAAATATTTCTTCTCCTCGGAATCCCGTAGGAACTAGGAAGGCGGTGAGGTTATCAAACTTTCCTGGCTTAATTGCCTAGGCATGGATAATGACACCAGTGTTGTGATGTTGAGGTCCAACTTTTAAGTAATACAAAGGAAACTTGAGTCTTTGTTGTGTTGGAAGTCTGCTTTAGAAAGAAGGTTGCAGTTTATCGAAGAGGAGAGCCAAAGCAGAGAAGAGGGAAAAAAGGGCTGAGCACATGTAGGGAGTGGGTTTTTATACCCTCTGGAGCCTTTTGTTTGGAGTTGCTTCCTGTTCCTGTGGCATGAACTTTGACTTGAGTCTGAGTGTGCTTTTCTGGTATTTTGATGGCGATGGGTTAATCCTATTATGACCCAAAGGTCATCTTCTGCTTCCCTGGTGCTGGGGCTAATGACTCTTAGAATTTGGGTGGGGTATGTAGTTTTTAGGAGTCTTTGTCTTCCTAAGCTTCTAGTTTCAACCTTCCTGAATGGATTATCACATCTGCATTTCTACAGAGCTGGCTTCTGCTTGGGGGAGGGAGAAGTGGGGCTATTAAGAAAAAAAATGGGCATTCTTTTCTGCCTCTTCAAGATCCTTTGAGGAAATATATTTTCCTGCCCTTTTAATATTTCCTTCTCTGGCGGGGCTGACTTCCCACAGTTGCTCAAGCCTTAAAGAGGGAGGCCCTTTTCCTACAAGCAATAATGGGCTAAATTGCAAAGTGCAAACCCCAGTCCCATCTAGCACTGACGAGGTTGTCTAGTTGAGTCATGAAACATCTGCAAGGAAACCACCCAGCTCAGAGAGCACTAAGGACCCTACAGTACTTTTCCTCCTCCTCCTCCTCCTCCTCCTCCTCC
>NW_015386681.1:487775-498380 GCF_001527695.2 Protobothrops mucrosquamatus | reverse complement strand
GGAGGAGGAGGAGGAGGAGGAGGAGGAAAAGGAGGACTGTGGGGTCCTTGGTGCTCTCTGAGCTGGGTGGTTTTCTTGCAGACGTTTCATGACCCAACTAGGTAACATCATCAGTGCTGGAAGGGAGGAGGAGGAGGAGGAAAAGGAGGACTGTGGGGTCCTTGGTGCTCTCTGAGCTGGGTGGTTTTTTTGCAGACGTTTCATGACCCAACTAGGTAACATCATCAGTGCTGGAAGGGAGGAGGAGGAGAAAGTGATAGATACCACTAGAAAAGTGATAGCGGGGGAGGGGAATGAGCTGAACCGGTGGCAGCAACGCACAAGCCTGAGCGAGAGACGGCTGGAGCTGCAGGGCTGTCAGGGCTCAGCGGAAGCGCCAGGATCAGCACCAGGATCCAGCTGGAGTTCGTCGCTGATCCTGGGGCTTCTGCTGAGCCCTGAAGAAGCGCCAATCAGCTGGAATGTTGCAGCCTCTCCAGGGTCTTGTGATTTACATTCAGATGCTTGGCAACTGATTCATATTTATGATGGTCCCAGTGTCCCAGGGTCATGTGAAGGGACCAAAACCTGCTGCAACCACCCAGCAGACGGGGGGGGGAGAATAAAGACCAAACACCCCCCACCCCACCCCCGCTGCCAATCCTCAACAGAAATGCTCACAACAATGGAAACCTCGGACAGGAGGAAGAGCGCGGCCGGGCGGGCAGGCAGGGGTCTTGCTCGGCTGTGGCTTGGGGGGGGCACTTTTTTCAGTGCCATTGTAATTTCAAACAGTCACTAAGCGAACTGTTGTAAGTCGAGGACTATCTGTACTTTATCCCTTTTTTCCTTTTTTTTTTTTTTTTGATCATCAAGTTTTTGACCCCTTGCTAGGCGACTGGTGGTACTCGGATGTTGCCATATCCTAAAAGTGATACAAGGGGTGAAATGGTTGAAAAGCCCTGGACTAGATGACCTCCAAAGTCCCTTCCAACTCTGCTATTCGGTTATCTCTTCAGTGATTTTCCTCCATGAATTTCTTGCATGTGGTTCAGGGAAACAGCCTGAAGTTATCTGAAAGCGTGGGAGATTGCACCGCTCTCCAGATTAATTTAACATTCTTATTACTTCTTATTGCTTTCTTTCCTCCTTTTTTTCTTCCATTCTTCCACCCGCTCACCTTCGCAAAGACTCGTCCCTATTGTATCCCTTCCTTTTGTTCCAGCCCTGCCTTTGATCTCCGCCGGGCCATTTTCTCTCCCTCGTAAATTGCATTTTGGAGCGCAGCAGCTCCCGCCTGAAATTCTTTTCCATTCTCTTGTCTTTTTTTCCCGATCAGTTTTCCGAGGTTATATTCTTGCAGGCGTTCTGGAACGAAGTTCAAAGTTAGGCTTCATTTCCTCTGAGGGGGGTTTCATCATCCCTTCGTATTTGGGAGGCAGCCCGTGAAGGAGTAAACTGGGGGAGCTGGACTAGGAAACTACCCAGGCCCCCTACGGCCACGTGAGTGTCAGTGAAGGTGAATGTAGCTCAGGGGTTGAAATGAGGGGTCTTTGGTGGTCTCTGAGCTTGGTTCTTTTCTTGCAGATGTTTCATGACCCAACTAGGGAACATCATCAGGGCTAGAAAACAATGGGGTTTAGGAGGAGGAGGAGGAAGAGAAGGAGGAGGAGGAGGAAGAGGAGAACTATGGGGTCCTTGGTGCTCTCTGAGCAGGGTGATTTCCTTGCAGATGTTTCATGACCCAACTAGGGAACATCATCAGTGCTAGAAGGGAGTGGGGTTAGTGGAGAGGAGGAGGGGGAGAAGGAGGAGGAAGAGGAAGAAGAGGAGGGGGAAGAGGAAAAAGAGCAGGAGGAGGAGGAGGAGGAGGAGGAGGAGGAGGAGGAGGACTGTGGGGTCCCTGGTGCTCTCTGAGCNCAGATAGATAGATAGATAGACAGAGATAGATAGATAGATAGATAGATAGATAGATAGATAGATAGATAGATAGATAGATAGAAAGAAAGAAAGACAGACAGACAGACAGACAGATAGATAGAAAGATAGAAAGATAGATCGATAGATAGATAGACAGATAGAGAGATAGATAGACAGACAGACAGATAGATCGATAGACAGACAGATAGATAGACAGATAGACAGACGGACGGACAGACAGACAGACAGACAGACAGACAGACAGACAGACAGACAGACAGACAGACAGATAGATAGATAGATAGATAGACACGGAGGCCTCGGCTTACGACCGTTCTTTTAGTGACCGCTGGAAGTTACAACGAACGGGCCTGGAAAAAGCGACTTGTGAATGCTTTTCACACTTAACAACTGTGGATTATCTGGGGGTCATGCGATCCAAATTCAGACGCTTGGCGACTGACTCGTACTTATGACGGTGTCAGCGTCCCCTGGACGTCACGCGATCCCCTTTTGCCACCTTCCAAGAAGCAAAGTGAACGGGGGAAGCCATACTCACTTAACAGCCATGTGACTCACTTAACAACAGAAGGGATCCACTTAAGAGCCGGGACAACTCTCTTTCTGAGCAACTGTTTCACTTAGCGGCAGGAATTTTGGGCCAAATGGTGGTCATACGTTGAGGACCACCTGTAATTCTAGGCTCTTAATTCCTTTACGGCTAATTCCTGACAGGTAATGTGGGAAGTCAGCCCCCCCCCCCCAGAGAAGGAAATATTAAAAGGGCAGGAAAATATATTTCCTCAAAGGATCTTGAAGAGGCAGAAAAGAATGCCCAGTTTTTTTCTTAATAGCCCCACTTCTCCCTCCCCCAAGCAGAAGCCAGCTCTGTAGAAATGCAGATGTGATAATCCATTCAGCAAGGTTGGCAGCCTCCAGCTAGAAAGCGTAGGAAGACAAAGACACCTAAAATCTGTATGTTGTTGTTGTTAGTTGCGAAATCGTGTCCGACCCATCGCGACCCCATGGACCACGTTCCTCCAGGCCTTCCTGTCCTCTACCATCTTCTGGAGTCCATTGAAGCTCACGCCTCCTGCTTCAGGGACTCCATCCAGCCACCTCCTTCTCTGTCGTCCCCTTCTTCTCTTGCCCTCCATCTTTCCCAGCATCAGGCTCTTCTCCAGGGAGTCCTTCCTTCTCATTAGGTGGTGGAAGGACTTGAGTTTCCACTTCAGGATCTGGCCTTCTAAAGAGCAGTCGGGGTTGATCTCCTCTACGACTGACCGGTTGGATCGCCTTGCAGTCCAGGGGACTTGCAGGAATCTTCTCCAGCACCAGAGTTCAAAGGCCTCTGTTCTTTGGCGCTCAGCCTTTCTTACGGTCCAACAATCTGCATACCCCATCCAAACTCTAACAGTCATTAGCCCCAGCACCAGGGAAGCAGGATATGACCTTTGGGACATAATAGGATTAACCCATCACCATCAGAATACCAGAAAGGCACACTCAGACTCAGGTCAAAGTTCATGCTACAGGAACAGGAAACAACTCCAAACAAAAGGCTCCAGAGGGTATAAAACCCCACTCCCTACATGTGCTCAGCCCTTTTTTCTCTCTTTCTCTTTTTCAAGAGCCATCTTCCTGTCTGGCTCTCCTCTTCAATAAACTGCAACCTTCTTTCTAAAGCAGTCTCCATGTTTGTTTATCCCCGGCTTGGACTGAACCAGGATGAAGACTTTTCTTCCAACAGTAAAAACTAGCCACCCCTTCAGGATCTTCGTTGTCAATTTTAAGGCAGGCTAAAGGTTTTGTCAGTCTGTTTCTCTCTGATCATAATTTCATTTTTCCCCCCACTGTATTTCTTGATTTCTCATTACTAGAGTTTGATATAAAAAAGTCCTTTCGTGATTTTCTCGGTAATTCAGGTGGCGGCTTTCTTTGAAAATCGTTTCACACTCACAGGGTGTGACTATTTTTACACTTAAATGCCAGTTTCCAAACGTGGCACACCAAAGGCTCTATAGAGGAATCCTTTTTTTTTTTTTGCATTTGTTTCTAATTTTAGAAATCGAATGCCATGTTATTTTTGCAGGGCCCCTGATGCTGTCTGAGCTTGATTGCTTCCTTGGAGATGTTTCATGACCAAACTGGGTAACATCATCAGTGCTGGAAGGGAGGAGGAGGAGGAGGAGNGGAAGAGGAAAAAGAGCAGGAGGAGGAGGAGGAGGAGGAGGAGGAGGAGGAGGAGGACTGTGGGGTCCCTGGTGCTCTCTGAGCTTGGTGGTTTTCTTGCAGATGTTTCATGACCCAACTAGGTACCATCATCAGTGCTAGAAGGGAGGAGGAGGAGGAGGAGGAGGAGGAGGAGGAGGAGGAGGAGAATGGGTGTGAGGTCCTTGATGCTCTCTGAGCTGGGCTGTTTTCTTGCAGACGTTTCATGACCCAACTAGGGAACATCATCAGTGCTAGAAGGGGGGGAGGAGGAGGAGGAGGAAGAAGAATATGTTTAATGAAGAGAAGGACGAGGGGGGACATGATAGCAGCCTTCCGATATCTCAGGGGCTGCCCCAAAGAAGAGGGAGTCAAGCTATTCTCCAAAGCGCCTGAAGGCAAAACAAGAAGCAACGGATGGAAACTAACCAAAGAGAGAAGCAACCTAGAACTAAGGAGAAACTTCCTGACAGTGAGGACAATTAACCAGTGGAACCACCTGCCTCCAGAAGTGGTGAATGCTCCAACACTGGAAGTCTTTAAGAAGAGACTGGACAGCCATTTGTCTGAAATGGTATAGGGTTTCCTGTCTGAGCAGGGGGTTGGACTAGATGACCTTCAAGGTCCCTTCCAACTTTATTATTATTATTATTATTATTATTATTATTATTATTATTATTATTATTATTATTATTATCATTATTATTATCATCATCATCATCATCATCATCATCATCATCATCATCATCATCTTCATTATAAACACTGATCGAAGTGGGCTGATGCTGTAAAATGAAACATACCAGGAATGAAACCTCAAGACCATTTTTTTGAAATTCCTCTCGAGGCCCAAAAAAAATCTCTCCGGGCAGACTTAAGAAAAGGAAAAACAAAAAACAAAACAAAAACTGCTTTGCGTACAGGAAGCATCCATGCATAATAGAAGAGCATTTACTGCACCCCATTAATATTAAATAAAGTTGAGGCGACATCCCCCATCGCCATGAATTAAGGATGGCGCAAGCCGGCTAACAAATCCTTTCGCCGAGGACGGGCAATATTTCCACCGCAAACAACGCCGGAGTCCTGGGCTATCATTCATCCGGACGTCGCCCAAGACGGTTGGCAGAGCCAAGAGCCAAGATTGAGTTGGCAGAGTCCGAAAATTGGACTCCGGCTCCTGCGGCAGCCCAGAGGAGGAAGGGAAGACAGGAGAAGAAGCAACGGATGGAAACTGATCAAGGAGAGAAGCAACCTAGAACTAAGGAGAAACTTCCTGACAGTCAGAACAATTAACCAGTGGAACTACCTGCCTCCAGAAGCGGTGAATGCTCCAACACTGGAAGTTTTTAAGAAGAGACTGGACAGCCATTTGTCTGAAATGGTATAGGGTTTCCTGGCTGAACAGGGGGTTGGACTAGATGACCTCCAAGGTCCCTTCCAACTTTATTATTATTATTATTATTATTATTATTATTATTATTATTATTATTATTATTATTATTATTATTATTATTATTATTATTATTATTATTATTATTATTATTATTATTATTATTACTACTACTACTACTACTACTACTATAGGACTGGAGGCTAAAACATATAAGGAACGGTTTTGGAGTCTAGTTTAAGGAAGAGAAGGACGAGGGGGGACAGGATAGCAGCCTTCCAGTATCTCAGGGGCTGCCCCAAAGAAGAGGGAGTCAAGCTGTTCTCCAAAGCGCCTGAAGAAGGCAGGACAAGAAGCAACGGATGGAAACTGAGCAAGGAGAGAAGCAACCTGGAACTAAGGAGAAACTTCCTGACAGTGAGAACAATTAACCAGTGGAACCACCTGCCTCCAGAAGCGGTGAATGCTCCAACACTGGAAGTTTTCAAGAAGAGAATGGACAGCCATTTGTCCGAAATGGTATATAGGGTTTCCTGCCTGAACAGGGGGTTGGACTAGATGACCTCCAAGGTCCCTTCCAACTTTATTATTATTATTATTATTATTATTATTATTATTATTATTATTATTATTATTATTATTATTATTATTATTATTATTATTATTATTATTAAGCCGCCTGTGGGAAACGGCATCTTGAAGGTTGTTTCGGATATTCCAGGTTTGTCTTTGGAGGCGCGAGACCGTGGTTTGAAGCAGGTCTCTCCAACCTTGTGGACTTCAAACTCCCAGAATTCTCCAGCCAGCCATGCTTGAAGTCCACAAGTCTTCACGTTGCCAAGTTTGGACACCCCTGGTTTGAAGAACCATCATAGCCTCTGTCCTTCACAGTCCTCCTCCTCCTCCTCCCTTCAAACCCCACTCCCTTCTAGCACTGATGACGTTACCTGGTTGGGTCAGGAAACATCTGCAAGAAAACCACCCAGCTCAGAGAGCACCAGGGACCCCACAGTCAGTCCTTCCTTCCTTCCTTCCTTCCTTCCTTCCTTCCTTCCTTCCTTCCTTCCTTCCTTCCTTCCTTCCTTCCTTCCTTCCTTCTAGCCCTGATGATGTCCCCTAGTTGGGTCATGAAACGTCTGCAAGGAAATCCACCAAGCTCAGAGAACACCAAGGACCCCACAGTTCTCCTCCTCCTCCTCTTCCTCCTCCTCCTCCTTCTCCTCCTCCTCTTCCTCCTCCTCCTCCTCCCTTCAAACCCCTCTCCCTTCTAGCACTGATAATGTTCCCTAGTTGGGTCCTGAAACGTCTGCAAGAAAACCCAGCCAGCTCAGAGGAGCACCAAGGATCTCTCTTTCAGTTCAACCCTGAGCTATAAAATTCTTTTCAACTGCTTTCTAAACTAAATTGTATATAATAAATTTCCTTAAACCTTAAAAGAGAAGCAAACAGTGGGTGATATATTTTTTTTTTGAGTGAATTAGCCGTGCCTTTAAGATTCTGTGGTGGGAATTCATACAATTTGTTTTTTGGAAAGCGGTGGGTTTGCAACTTCTATTTTATTAGCCCTATTTTTGCCAGCGTCCACTGAAAATGCCTCCGAAGAAGACGCGAAAGAAGTGCAACTTGTAAAATAAAATAGAATTATGACAAGCCCCGGCTTGAACCTATCCAGAGGAAAACCCATCATCTCTCTCAGTAATTGATCACACTGCCAAATTGCTTTTCCAGTATTCTGTCAGCATCGGTTTTCTTAAATCCATTATCCCATGTCCTACACGATGAACAGTAAATAAACAAGTCTTGACTTTCTTCTGAGTGAGATAATTTCCCCTTAGACTTCTCTCTTCAAAGCATGGCACTCCCATTGCCTATTTTTCAGTCTCCTGATTGTTGGAAAATTCCTATAGGGAATTTCCTATTTTGTTTGCACCAGCGTATTTCCACTTAAGTACCTCTATCCAGATCAGAAAAACCCAACCAACCTCTCAATTCTGTTGGCAAAAATATGGTTTGATTTTTATTTAATAAATGTTGGCAAGCAAACACCCAAAACAGCTGAGAGAGAGAGAGAGAGAGAGAGAGAGAGAGAGAGAGAGAGAGAGAGAGAGAGAGAGAGAGAGAGCAGGAAAGAAAGAGAGAGAAAGGGAGTGATGCAGAAGGAAAGAAAGAGAACAAGAGGAGAGAAAGAAAGAAGAAAAAGAAAAAGAGAAAGAAAGAGAAAGAAAGAGAAAGAGAGAAAGTGATAAAGAAAGAAAGAGGAAGAGAAAGAGAGAGAGTGCAAGATAAAGAGAGAGAAGGAAAGAAAAAAGAGTCATGGACTTCAACTCCCAGAATTCCTCAGTCAGCATGGGTAAAACTTTGGCCCCCTTCATGACTCGAGGACTTCAACTCCCAGAATTCCTCAGCCAGCATGGGGGAATTGTGGCCCCTTCATGACTTGCGGACTTCAACTCCCAGAATTCCTCAGCCAGCATGGGGGAACTATGGCCCCTTCATGGGACTTCAACTCCCAGAATTCCTCAGCCAGCATGGGGGAAACTATGGCCCCTTCATGACTCGTGGACTTCAACTCCCAGAATTCCTGAGCCAGTATGGGGGAACTATGGCCCCTTCATGACTCGTGGACTTCAACTCCCAGAATTCCTCAGCCAGCATGGGGGAAACTATGGCCCCTTCATGACTCGTGGACTTCAACTCCCAGAATTCCTGAGCCAGCACGGCTCAGCTTGGAAACCTCTCCCTTTCCCCTCAGCGTGACTGGCTGAGGAATTCTGGGAGTTGAAGTCCACGAGTCATAAAAGAGCCAAGGTTGCCTACCCCTGGGCTAGGATTTCCTGCTTGAGCAGGGGTTGGACTAGAAGACCTCCCAGGTCCCTTCCAGCTCTGTTATTCTGTTTCTGTTCGGTCTCAAAGGAACAGGACTTTGTGAACGATAGCCAAAAAATATGAATTGTGCCCAGCCATGAACTCTTATGACTCTTTCCCCCTATTACAGCTAGATAGCTTTTCATGGTTTTGTTACTGGAAAGATACCGCTGTAGCGTGAAGAAGCCGCAATGTTGCTTCCTCAAGATGACTCCTACAAGCTCCAAGATTTATGTTCCACTCTGCAAGGGAAGCCAAAGATTGCAGCCCAGATGAATTTGCAGCTCTGCGTGGAATAGTTCTCCACCCGAGTATTGAAAAGTAATTTATGTGCAGGGGAGGCAGGATAATTAAGCTGGGCTGCTGAACGTTCATTCACACACACACCCTTTTTTAATTAGCTGCATGCGAGTAATTTGTTGATGTTTGCACAGTCGGTTTGATCACAATAACCAGTTGGAGTTTGACTGGAGGTTACACAGTCTGGGGGCAATCAAACAATATCTGTGGGCACTTTTTCCTAAGGAACGGTTGCTGGAATTGGGCATGTCTAGTTTAATGAAGAGAAGGACGAGGGGAGACATGATAGCAGCATTTCAGTATCTCAGGGGCTGCCCCAAAGAAGAGGGAGTCAAGCTATTCTCCAAAGCCCCTGAAGGCAGAACAAGAAGCAACGGAGGGAAACGAACCAAAGAGAGAAGCAACCTGGAACTAAGGAGAAACTTCCTGACAATTAGAACAATTAACCAGTGGAACAGCCTGCCCATAAAAGTTGTGAATGCTCCATCAGTGGAAGTTTTAAAGAAAAGATCGGACAACCATTTGTCTGAGATGGTGTAGGTTCTCCTGCTTGAACGGGGGGTTGGACTAGATGACCTCCAAGGTCCCTTCCAAATCTGTTACTATATTCTATTCTATTCTATTCTATTCCATTCCATTCCATTCCATTCCATTCTATATTCTATTCTATTCCATATTCTATTCTATTCCATACTCTACTCTACTCTACTCTACTCTACTCTACTCTATTCTATTCCATATTCTATTCTATTCCGTACTCTACTCTACTCTACTCTACTCTACTCTACTCTACTCTACTCTACTCTACTCTACTCTACTCTACTCTACTCTACTCCACTCCACTCCACTCCATTCTATTCTATATTCTATTCTATTCCATATTCTATTCTATTCCATACTCTACTCTAACTCTACTCTACTCTACTCTACTCTACTCTACTCTACTCTACTCTACTCTACTCTACTCTACTCTACTCTACTCCACTCCATTCCATTCCAGACATACCCGATTCCCGCAGTCTTCCAAGTGCGGCCTTGTCGAGCAGGGATCACTGTGAAGCTGCTGGGCCAGAAACCTGGGCTGTCAGCAGCCAAAGTGACGTTGTGCTACAGCAGGCAACGAACAGCCCTCTTTCCTGGAATGCCTCGGAGGAAAGATGGAAGACTTACGAAGCACGAGTCTTCAAAAGGAACCTACCCTGGGGTCTGGTTTCATCCAACCTTTAAGTCTCTGCAAGGATTAGCTGGAGAAGAAGAGAACAGATACGAGGTGTCCATTTCAGCCCCGTCCTCCGTGGATCCAACCTGCCAAGGAGGAGAAGCGTGCAACAGCCACAACTCATTACACAAAAGCCGAGGAAAGCTATTTACAAGCGTCGGCTGACACCAGACAACTCGTGCTTGTGGATTTGCGCCTCCCGCTCCTTTTTTTCTTCTCCCAAGCCCGTAGAAAACAAACAGTGTAATTCAGTTCTGCTTGTCTTGACAGGATCAAGCTTGACAACATAAATGCCATCCAAATTGCATTAGCCTCTCCGCGCTCGGGAGAAAATGGAATGACAGGGGGTGAGGAAGGGGAACGAAGCCTAATGTGTCAAGTGGGTCTCTGTCGACAGCAACTTTCGTGCCGCGAACGAAAGCTGTCGAGGAACACCGAGGCACGAACTTTGGGGTTCCTGCAACGGTGGCCGTAGGAACAGCTTCCGGAAATTCCATGTAGCGTAGATGGAGGAGATGCTGTGGCTGAATCCTAGAATCCCAGGGCTGGAGGTCTTCTAGTCCAACCCATTGCTCAAGGCATTGCATACCATCCCTGACAATCTTTTCTTAAAAACAGCCAGTGATGGAGCATCTACAATTGCAGTAGGCAGGCTATTCCCTCTGTCTCTGTCTGTCTGCCTGTCTGTCTATCTGTCATCCATCCATCCATCCATCCA
>NW_015386681.1:470424-487303 GCF_001527695.2 Protobothrops mucrosquamatus | reverse complement strand
CCAACATCCATCCATCCATCTATCGTCTATCTATCTTATCTTTCTATCTTTCATATGTATCTTTTCTATCTCATAGAATCCTAAAATCCTAGGACCGTTGCTCAAGGCAGCAGACCTTATACAATCCCAGACACATATGAAAGATAGACAGATAAAATGGAGATGGATGGATGGATGGATGGATGGATGAACGGATGATAGACAGACAGGCAGGCAGGCAGGCAGACAGGCAGACAGACAGACAGATGGAATGGTTTGCCTACTGCAATTGTGGGCGCTCCATCACTGGATGGAGAAAAATCCAGACGCTTGGAAACTGGCATGTACTTATGATGGTTTTAGGGTCCCGGGGAGGGGGGGGGTCACGTGATCCCCTTCTGCGACCTTCTGACAAGCAAAGTCAATGGGGAAGCCAGATTCACTTAACCACCATGTTCCTAATTTAATAACTGCAGTGATTCGCTTAACGGCTGTGGCAAAGATGGTCGTAAAATGGGGCAAAACGGCAAGTGTCTCTCCGAGCCACAGAAACGACGGGGACAACTGTGGCCGTAAGTGGAGGACTCTCTGTACTCCTTGCCCGGCAGACGTTCCCCTCTCCTCTGCCCATCGAAGTAAACCAAAGACCGGCACCCTTTTCGAATCTTGACCAGCCTGATTTCTCTTCCACAGAGACACGGAGCCGATGTGAGGAAATGGCAGACAAAAGCCGAGGTCCGTTTGGGAGATTTTACTACTCAAATCCGTTTTACACGGTCAAAGTAAGTAACACAGTCAGCCCCGGCTACGTCATCCCCGTTGCTCCAAAGAGGAAAAGCGATTTCACTTTGAATCTGTGAGTTTGAGCTGTCATCCCTTGCTTTGCCCGCTGTACGTGTGCAGTGGAAAAAAAAGTGAATTATGTGGCCCTTTTTCACACTTACAATTGTTATGTGCTCCTGGCTACTTTCCTTGGTGGCCAGAGGCAAGCGCGCCTGACCAATAACCAGCCGAGACACAGTCAAGGCCTTTTGTGTCGTTCATTGCAATAAGCAGGGAGAGAAGCTATCAAAGCTTGGATTCTCTCCAACGTTCCAACTCAAAATATTCCCCTTATTTTTACTACCCTGTCCTGGCTGCCATATCCCTCCTCCTTCCCCATTGGCTGAGATACTATGAGGTTACACTCTCTCCGACCCCTCCTACATATTTCCTGCTGCATACTACATCATACATCACAGGTACATTAAAATTAAGAGATAATTTAATAATAATAATAATAATAATAATAATAGTAGTAGTAGTAGTAGTAGTAGTAGTAGTAGTAGTAGTAGTAATAATAATAATAATAATAATAATAATAATAATAATAATAATAATAATAATAATAATAATAATAATAATAATAATAAAAAAGTTGGAAGGGGCCTTGGAGGTCATCTAGTCCAACCCCCTACTCAGGCAGGAAACCCTATACCACTCCAGACAAATGGCTGCCCAGTCTCTTAGAATAGAATAGAGTTGGAAGGGACCTTGGAAGTCATCTAGTCCAACCCCCTGCTCAGGCAGGAAACCCTATACCATTCCGGACAAATGGCTGTCCAGTCTCTTAGAATAGAATAGAGTTGGAAGGGACCTTGGAAGTCATCTAGTGTTGGAGCATTCACCGCTTCTGGAGGCAGGTGGTTCCACCGGTTAATTGTTCTAACTTTTCTCGAAGTCTTTTCAAGTTTGGCTTTTCCTGGGCGGATTTTCGCCTTCCGATGCTAAAATGCTCGGGGTTAAACACACAAGGATTGTCAACGATGGGTTGGAAATAAGAAGGTTTTCCTGGAGTGCTTTACTATGTGGTTTTTCTGGAAAAAAAACTGGTGAAAACTCAGAGATGGGTTTAACTTCCTTGAGTTTTTTGGGGGGGAAGACATTTTGAGAGGCCGTTATTTGACCTGCGAGAAGCGTTGTGAAGAAATTGTCCTTGAGTAGAGGCAGAAAGAACATATTTCTGCTATTGCTGCCACTGCCTCTGATCCTAACTGTGATGGAGGAGTGTTATTTGATCTATAGATCATCTGTAGATTTATCCATCCATCCATCCCTCTTACTTATATACAGCCACCATCAAAGCCTTCTGCTCTGCAGCCCTTAAATTGTCACACAATGCGGCTAAAGCTGAGTAAAAATTACAGCGAAAATCAAAGCATCCGCAGCTATCATCTTAATCGTGAAATGGCCCCCAGCCACGTACAGTGGCTTCAGTTTTCAAAGGCATTGCAGAATAACTTCATAGGAGAGAATATTTGTAGTTCAGGGTGGAACATGGGATGTGTGTGTGTGTCCTTGGTGCTCTCTGAGCTGGGTGGTTTTCTTGCGGATGTTTCATGACCCAACTAGGGAACATCATCAGTGCTAGAAGGGGGTGGGGTTTGTGGAGAGGAGCAGGAGGAGGAGGGTGGTTAGGAGAAGGAGGAGGAGGAGGAGGAGGAGGAGGAGGAGGAGGAGGAGGAGGAGGAGAAGAAGAAGAAGAAGAAGAAGAAGAAGAAGAAGAAGAAGAAGAAGAAGAAGAAGAAGAAGAAGAAGAAGAAGAAGAAGAAGAAGAAGAGAAGGAGAAGAGGAAGAAGGAGAAGGAGAAGGAGAAGGAGAAGGAGAAGGAGAAGGAGGAGAAGGAGAGGAGGAGGAGAACAACTGTGGGGTCCTTGGTGTTCTCTGAGCTTCATTTTTCTTGCAGACGTTTCATTACCCAACTAGGTAACATCATCAGTGCTAGAAGGGAGTGGAGTTTGTGGAGAGGAGGAGGAGGAGGAGGAGGAGGGGGAGGAGGAGGAGGAGGACTGTGGGGTCCTTGGTGTTCTCTGAGCTTGGTTGTTTTTCTTGAGGACATTTCATTACCCAACTAGGTAACATCATCAGTGCTAGAAGGGAGGGGGTTTGTTGAGAAGAGGAGGAGGAGGAGGAGGAGGAGGAAGCGGAGGAGGAGGAGGAGAAGGAGGAGGAGGACTGTGGGGTCTTTGGTATTCTCTGAGGTTGGCTGTTTTTCTTGAGGACATTTCATTACCCAACTAGGTAACATCATCAATGCTAGAAGGGAGGGGGGTTTGTGGAGAGGAGGACTGTGGGGTCTTTGGTGCTCTCTGAGCTTGGTGGTTTTTTGAAGACTAGATAACATCACCAGTGCTACCTAGTACTGCTCCATCCCTGCTACAAAACTGATGATATTTCCTAGCTTGGTAATGAAATGTCCGCAAGAAAACCACCAAGCTCAGAGAGCACCAAGGACCTCCCCTTGGTCTCCGAGTTACCAGATCTCAAAGAGGCCTAATGCCAAAACAGCATCCATCTCCATCTTCTCGCTCTGGTACTGGACCCCCAGCGGTGGGATTCAAATACCTGAAAAACCAGTTCTCTTATTGGATGCAGGCTTGGGCCTCCAAGGCCTAGAACGGACTTCCGGAAGTGGCATCCATGCACTTCCGGTGGGCCGTTCTAGGCCTGGGAGGCCTCCTCCAGGCCTCCAAGGCCTAGAACGGGCTTCCAGAAGTGGCATCCACGCAGTATGCATTCAGCCAGTTCCCCGAACTCAGCAAAATTTAGCTCCTGGTTCTGTTTGTTTGACAGGATTAAAACCCAAGGAAGTCAGTATTTTAGACCCATTGCTAGCCTTTGCGAAACAAGCTAAACCAATCTAATAACAAAAGCACACAAAGCAAGCTTCCAAATTACGAAATGCTGTAAAACGGTATAAAAATCCTTGTACTCATCAAATCAATTTGTCAGCTGTCCCAGAACTACATGCTGTTGTTGGCTCTGCTCATCATTAAACCTTCTTTCTTAAGCAGTCTCCATTTTATTCCCGGCTTGGAACTGGACCTGGTTTTTCTTTCAACACTGATCACAAGTCACTTTTTTCAGTGCCGTTATATAACTTCGGACGGTTACTGAAGGAGTGGTTGTAAGTCAAGGACTCCTTGTTTTGACAATGAATCTGTTTTATTGGAGGGTCCAAGAACAGGTGGGCTCAGATGTGGTTCTGACCTTTCATCATTTCTTCCCTGCAGTTCTTCGTTTTCTGCCACGGGTTCCTGCAGCTCTCCCAGCTGATGACATCCGGCTACATGAAAAGTTCAATTTCCACCATCGAGAGGCGTTTCGGTCTGTCCAGCCAGACGTCTGGCATGGTGGCCTCCTTCCACGAGGTACCCTCCTCGGCCCCGGCAACTCTTTACTCTTGTTTGCCGTTACTCTACTGCACGACCCCTGCAACATGGCTAGCGTTGCTACTTGTAAACTGCTATCCGTACTATTTTGGCTACTGTTAATCTATATAAACATTAACCTTTAAATCTTAGATTCTATACTGTCAACAGTATAGAGAATATTTGTAGGTCAGAGACAAACTGTGGGGTCCCTGGTGGTCTCTGAGCTTGGTAGTTTTCTTGCAGACGTTTCATTATCCCGCTAGGGAACATCATCAGTGCTAGAAGGGAGTGGTGTTCATGGAGAGGAGGAGGAGGAGGAGGACTGTGGGTTCTTTGGCCACTACTCTACTGCATGTCCATACAATATTACTATCTCTGAGCTTGGGGGTTTTCTTGCAGATGTGTCATGACCATCATCAGTGGGAACATCATCAGTGTTAGAAGGAGGTGGGGTTGTGGAGAGGAGAGCTGGAGGAGAAGCAGGAGCAGGAGGAGGACTGTGGGGTCCTTGGTGCTCTCTGAGCTTGGTGGTTTTCTCGCAAACATTTTATGACCCAACTAGGGAATATCATCAGTGGTAGAAGGGAGGAGGAGGAGGAGGAGGTGGTGGTGGTGGTGGTGGTGGAGGAGGAGGAGGAGGAGGAGGAGAGTACTCTGGCTCCTTGGTGCCCTCTGAGCTTGCTGGTTTTCTTGCAAACATTTTATGACCCAACTAACACCATCAATGCTAGAAGGGGATGGAGTTTGTGGAGGAGGAGGAGGAGGAGGAGGAGGAGGAGGAGGAGGAGGAGGACTGGTGGTAGAGAAGGAGGAGAACTCTGGGGTCCTTGGTGCTCTCTGAGTTTGCTTTTTTTCTTGCAGATGTTTCATGACCCAACTAGGTAACACCATCAGTGCTAGTAGGGAATGGGGTTTGTAGAATAGGAGGAGGAGGAGGAGGACGATGACTGTGAGCTCCTTGGTGCTCTCTGAGCTTGCTGGTTTTCTTGCAAACATTTTATGACCCAACTAGATAACACCATCAATGCTAGAAGGGAGGAGGAGGAGGAGGAGGAGGAGGAGGGATCTAAAAGCCAGGGGGCTGCACTCACAGTGCCAAGGATCCTGTCCATTTCCTCGGGACCAAAAGGATCAAACTCTTCCCAGATAACATCATAGGGGTGTGCCTCAGCCAATTCTGTAGGAGTGAATTGAAGATGTGGAGAATAATCTTAACAGTGACCCTGCAGATATTCCCTTTGCCTTTTTTAATATAACTTTCACTGTAATAAAAAACGATTTATCACTGCTTTCCAGATTTTCAATAAAGTAGTTTCGGTTTTTTTTAATGAAAGGATTCCCAGTTCTATTTTTTTTTTCATAATAAGAAATTATTTTTTCCACAGTATTTATGGATTGATCTATTGTCCTCCCAAGAGTATACTGGAACACGATGTACACCTTTTTGTGAATCTAATTCTATAAAGAGCTACTAATTAAAATAATATCGAAGAAGAGTAATTGGATCCTGAGTGAAAAAAAAACTTTTTCTAAGGAGTGATAACCACGCCCATCATTTCTTTTTCGTACAAACTATTAATGGATTGATTACTTATTAAATTTATATGCTGCCCATCTCACCATCAAGGGATTGATGTTGGATTCACGATTTCATGATGTGATTTTTTTTACGATTTAACGATTTGGTGATTTTGATAATTTGAGGTTTTGATGATTCGGACGATTTAATGAGTTTGATTTTTTTTACCCTTGGACTATTTTTATGCTTTGATGATTTTGACAATTGAATGAGTTTGATGATTTGATGATTGCTACAATTTGTTTATTTTTACGATTTGATGAGTTTGATGATTGAATGAGTTTTATGATTTGATGATTGCTACAATTTATTTATTTTTATGATCTGACGATTGAACGAGTTTGACGATTTGATGATTTTTACGATTTTTACATCTGGATGATCTTTACCGTTGGGCGATTTTGACGATGTTCACAATTTGGCGATGTAATGAGTTTGACGATTTAACGATTTATTAATTTTATTTATTTTTTTTCAAAAATGTGACCGCCATTGTAGTTTGATCTGACTGGCTGGCTTTCATAAAGATGTAGCTTCTTCAGCCTCTGTAAGGACCTGCCCACCTTTTCTTTCGTCCCATCAGATTGGAAACACGATGCTGATCGTCTTTGTGAGTTATTTCGGCAGCCGACTGCACAGGCCCCGGGTCATTGGCTGCGGTGCCATCCTCGTTTCCGTGGCCGGTTTTGTCATTTCTCTCCCACACTTCGTCTCGCCCCCTTACGAATACGATCAGTCCGTTTCTGGTAAGGACCTTCTAGAAATGTCTACGGAGATTCTCTGTCATTCAGGTCGGAGTTCCCCAACCTTTTGGGGGGCTGGCGGCCCAGACCGGGGGAGAGGGGGAACAAAGGGATGGTTTTGTGTGTGTGTGGGGGTGAATGCATGCACGTGCTGTTCTGTCCCACCCTACTTGAGCTCCTTGTTAAATTCACAAGGAGAAAATCCCTCTTCAAATCAAGCAGGTAGAAATCGCAGGATAAACCCAAACCCCGTTGATTTACTCATAGACTTGAGGAAAAACAAACACAGTTCATCGCAACTCAATCCTCAACCCGAACGGCAGCCTTCGGCAACCAGCAACTCCCACAGCTCCCCTTTTATTATGCATCCAAGGCCTGGCTTTCCTAATGCCTGCTCCTTTGCCTCTGAAGCCGCCCCATTGCATGCCTCTGTCCAGCTCTCTTTGCCTGCCGGCGCTTTCATGCATCTGGGATTTGTCCCAGCTGTTCTTCATCACTGTCCAACGCAGGCTCCCAGCACAGCTGTGTCTCAGCCTGAGCGTGAGTACAGGGGCCGGGCGACGCTCACGTCAGTGGGGCCACGGACACCCACCATCCTTGTAGCAACACTCGTGTAAATGGGGCCACAAACGCCCACATGCTTGTATAAATGGGGCCCTAAATGCCTGCAACGCTTGTGGCAATGCTTGCACAAGAGCATCTGAGATCCTCATGGCAATGCTTGTGCAAGTGGGGTCACGAACACCTGCAATGCTTGTGGTGATGCTCGTGTGAGTGGACACCTGCAAGAGTGGGACTGTGTGCATGCACGCACATGCGCACACTGGCCAGCCACTCACGCAGCCCAGTGGCCAATAGTCCATGGCCCGATAATGGGCTGCAGCCCACGTTGGGGACCCCTGATCCAGGTCATGGTTGTCCCAAAGGCACTTTTCCAAGGAGCAACTGGGCTTTCTTTGTTTTTCCTTGACAACATCTCGCTTCTTGTCCCAGAAGCTTTTTCGGTTCTGACTGAATGGCGGATGATGGAAGGATTTATATTTCTTGCAGTCATCTGGGCATTAGTGCTCTTTCTGAGAATCTTTGAGGCCTCTTGGAGGTTTATCTGTGCCCTGAATAGTGCAAACAGTTGTGGGGCCTTCTTGGAACTGCTGAAAGGACCGTGTTGTAGACTGGAGATAGAGGATGCTGTCTCCCTCCCCCTCTGTTGAAGGAGGGCTGTTCAATCTTAGTGTAGATGGCCTCTTTGATCCCTCCTTCACACCAGTGGCCCTCTCTGTCCAGTATGTGGACTTTGCTGTCTTCAAAAGCATTGTTCTGTCCCAGCCTACGTACATCCTTATTATTTCACAAAAACAACCCCTCTTTTAACAGTGAACTGGAAAATAAACCCTTTTTATTTGAGTTACAAACCTTATAATTGTTCCAGAAAACCAAAGCAACAGAACACTTTTCCAACACTTGTCCAAAAGCAAAATGGAGTACGAGTCAAACAGGCAAAATAGACAGACCATGATCTCTTGACACTGAAGTTCTTTGCAAACGGCTGCCTCCAGCAACCAGCCCTGTCCACACATTCCCTTTTTGTTACACAGGCCCCAAGGCGTGGCTTCTCACTGCTTTCTCCTCCTTCCCTGGAGTCGTCCCATTGCCTCCCTCTGTCCTACTCGTGTGACCTGTCTACATTTACGAGCGTCTCTGAGGTCTTCCAGCTCTGCTTCCTCTGAGTCCGACTCAGCTTCCCAGCACAGCTGGCTCTCAGCTGGATCACGAGTGGAAGGACCAGCCTCTTCATTAGTTTGTAAGTCCTGCAGCTCATCAGAGCCTCCCTCCAACTCTGATGGCTCTCCAGGCTCCTCCTCCTCTGATTCCCTAGACTCAACTATTGGGATCACAGTCTGGCATGGAATCGCAACAGGCATAACCTTTGTCTTTCAAATGCAGACGGACTGCGGAATCTCATCCTGATAGGTTTGTTCTCCTACATTGCGCCCTGCATTTGTGAAGTGGTTGTTTTGTTTCCCCAATGCACGGAGCCGTACATATCTCACTGCACTGTACTGCGTATATCACATCGCTCAGTTTGTGTCCGGGCATTTTATCCCAGTTCCGGATGGCGGTCGTGTAGAGAGAGTCGTCTCTTCACTGGCCAGTTTCCCTTCACCGGTGGACTCTTAACAGGGTCGAAAGTCACCCTGGAGGGGCAACTACCAATGAGGAGGACTGTTGTCGACCACGGAAGGAGCTATTTAACATGGCCGATCACTTAGCCGCACCAGCCGAAAGTCAGAAGAACATCTAAGCATAAAGAACCACCGTGGAAGATCCGGGTGAGACCTTACCTTCCCTCTCTTTACCCTAACTATCTCCCTGTGAAAAGCTTCTGGAATTATTTCCCTGCTTTGAGAGAGCGGCGTCTGTTTACTGACAAGCTCCTGTCTTAATGCATTCTTGGGTTTAAAGTATGCATGTATGTTGTGTGGGTTGAAGATCCTCCTGAGTTTTTCAGATATTCCTGCAATCCTCAGGAAGAGCGCTAACAACCAAGTGACTGCAAGGGATATAAATCCTTCCCTCCTCCACCATTCAGTCAGAACTGAAGAAGCTTCTTGGATGAGAAGTGAAACATGTTCAAGGAAAAACAAAGTCCGGTTGCCTTTTGGGAAAAGCACCTTTGGGATGGCTTTCCATAAACATTCTTCACCGGGTCTGCTTTTTCAGATTTTAAATTTGAAACGATGGGAGAAACCATTGACCCTAGCTCTCCAACATGATAAATGACTAAGCCAGTAACCTCTTTATCTTCCTGTAAAGCTGCATTCTATAATTATGTCTCTGATTTATTATATTCCTTATATAACAGAAGAAATTATGTAAGAAATATTATAATTTTATTTATTGATTAGACTCCTAATTCTTTGCCTTTCTTTCTGGCAAGCCACTCAAGAACTATTGGAAACGGACTGGCCTAAAAATAAAAATAGGAAACAAATCAATTAAAAACAAACATTTCTAAGCTTTTGTATTCGGGGGTGAAAAAAAGTATGGTTTAGGGCAGTGGTGGTGAACCTATGGCACGGGTGCCAGAGGCGGCACTCAGAGCCCTCTCTATGGGCACGCGCGCGATGTCCCGGAGATGGCAACCATCCCTCTTCAAGCAGCCACCCGTTAACTCGCTGAGGTCCCACATGGCCGGATGCATCCCAGCACCGCTGGTTTCCCTCCCCCCCGTCCCATCCCTCCTGGCCTCGCATACTCTCCTTTTCCCAGGCATGACCCCTGCATCGCCTCCTCAGCTGTCGGCCGGCTGTTGAGCTCAGAGGCTGCTTCTCTGAACTGCTGGCAGCAGGCTGCGGAGCCCCAGAGTGCGCCGGTCAAGGGGCTAGCAGGCTGTGGCTGCTGACGGAGACCGTCGGCCCCCATGCGCTCGCTGGCCTCTGTGTGCGGGGGCTGATGGTGTCAGGCAGCAGCCGCTCTGGCCCCTGCATTGCCTTGCCCTGTGACAATGGCACCCCCGCCCTGCCTCGCCTTGCCTCGCCTCACCCCTCAGGACGAGCCTCCTGCCCACTGTCCCACCCACCAGAGACCTCCTGGATCTCCCCCAACCCTACCCGGCCCCCACAGGTGTCCCTGCTCACCTTGGCCACACCCACCCATTTTGCCATGACTTCCACAGCCACGCCCACCCAGTGGGCCACGGCCACCTGGCACCCGGTGATAAATAAGTGGGTTTTGGATTGCAGTTTGGGCATTCGGTCTCTAAAAGGTTTGCCATCACTGGTTTAGGGGCAGCATGCAGCCCCCCAACATCCCTTTTGTAGATCCCAAACCTGCTCAGAAAGGTTGACAGCTATGTGTGGCTTTTACTGATGTTAGAACGAGACGTCTGGGAACATAAGAAGAAGCTTGCTAGTTCGGATCAGGTGTCAGAGAAAGAGGGTGAAGAGGGCACCTCCCTAACAGTTCCCAGAATCTATTTTTTTACGGGGCAAATAATCTGCTTCAGCTTGGCAAGATTTCTGTCTATAGGTGAGGAGCAGTAAGGAAATCTGCTTAGAAGAATCGTAACCACAACTGTATGTGTAAGATCTGGAAACTCTGAAAACAGTGTAGAGAAGAGCAACAGAGATGATCAGGGGACTGGATGCTAAAACATATGAAGAACGGTTGCAGGAATTGGGTAGGTCTAGTTTAATGAAGAGAAGGATGAGGGGGGACATGATAGCAGTGTTCCAATATTTGAGGGGCTGCCACAAAGAGGAGGGGTCAAGCTATTCTCCAAAGCACCTGAAGGCAGGACAAGAAGCGATAAAGGATAAAATATATGAATAACAGTTGCAGGAATTAGGTATGTCCAGTTTAATGAAGAGAAGAACTAGGGGTGACATGATAGCAGTCTTCCAGTATCTGAGGGGCTGCCCCAAAAAAGAGGGGGGGTCAACCTCTTCTCCAAAGCCCCTGAAGGCAGGACAAGAAGCAACGGATGGAAACTAATCCAGGAGAGAACCAAGGAGAAATTTCCTGAGAGCGAGAACAATTAACCAGTGGAACAGCTTGCCACCAGAAGTTGTGGGTGCTCCATCACTGGAGGCTTTTAAGAAGAGACTGGACAGCCACTTGTCTCAAATGGGACATGGTCTTCTACTTGAGCAGGGGGCTGGGCTAGAAGACCTCCAGAGCCCCTTCCAACTCGGTGATCCTGTTATTCTGTTCTGTTACAACATGCAACAGACCTTTTGGACACCACTGTTAAGCAAAGCGCAGCAGTGGTGAAGTTAGTCACACAGTTGTTAAATGAATCTAACTTCCCTGTTGACTTGGCTGGTCAGAAGGTTGCAAAAGGTGTTCAAGACACACACACACACACACACCCCGGGACGCGGCAAACTGTCACAAAGATAGGCCCGTTGCCAAATGTCTGAATTTTGATCACCTGACTGTAGGGATGCTGCAACAGTGGTAAGTGTGGAAAACGGTCGTAGGTCACTTTTTTCAGGTCTGTTGTAACTTTGAAAAGTCACTCAATGAACTGTTGTAAGCCAAGGGCTACCTGTACAATTGGGGTAAATGAACTGGGCTATCTTATCCCAACTGGGGCAGAAGGAATTCTCCCACCCGAAGCGTTGTGGGAATGGTCTATCCAGCCTCTGGCTTTCTCTTCCCAGGTTCCTCGAGTAACACCACCGATATCTGTCTTCCACACCGGAAAGGACCCGTGACTGACGTCTGCGCTGGCCGCCAGAGGGAGAGCGACGTGGTGCTGATGTTGCTCCTCTTTGGGCAGACCTTGCTGGGCATCGGCGGGGTGCCCATCCAGCCCTTTGGCATCTCCTACATAGATGACTACGCCAGCGCCACCAACTCGCCTCTCTACATAGGTACGTTCCTAGGAACAACAACGAACGAAAACCACGAGAACAGAGGTCACCAAGCTTTCTCGGTTGGCGGGCCGGAGGGAAAGGGAAGAGGGAAGCACTTTATGTGCGCGCGCATGCACATGTGCACACGGGACCACAAGCATACACGTGACGCAAACAGGGCAGGGCTATTGCTTGCGTGATACTCGTTAGCCCTGCCCTGTTCTTGTGCACAGCACTCTGTTTCTGTGCCCTGAGGTGCAGCATCACCCTGTTTTTGCGCATCGAGGCGTGGTGGCATCACATTTTCACGTACCGAGGGTGGCATCCCATTTTTGCACCCTGCAGTGTGGCGGTGTCCCATTTTTGCACCCCAAGGTGTGTCAGCCACCCGTTTTTGCACCACATGGCGCAGCATCCTGTTTTCATGCCCTGTGGCCATGGCAGTAGCACAAATGGGTGGGGGTGTGTGCGCTACCGGGCCGCGGTCCATAGGTTGGGGACCCCTGCACTAGAAAGTCCTGTGTCAGTCCTGCCCCAGTCTGATCCCTTAGGCAAGTGAAACTATTGACTCCGAAGACCAGTTTTGGTCACCACGATGTAAAAAAGATGTTGAGACTCTAGAAAGAGGGCAGAGAAGAGCAACAAAGATGATTAGAGGTCTGGAGGCTAAAACATACGAGGAACGGTTGCTGGAATTGGATATGTCTAATTTAATGAAGAGAAGGACAGGGGGGACAGGATAGCAGTGTTCCATTATCTCAGGGGCTGCCCCAAAGAAGAGGGAGTCAAGCTATTCTCCAAAGTGCCTGAAGGCAGGACAAGAAGCAACGGATGGAAACCAATCAAGGAAAGAAGCAACCTAGAACTTAGGAGAAACTTCCTGACAGTTAGAACAATTAACCAGTGGAGCAACCTGCCTCCAGAAGCGGTGAATGCTCCAACACTGGAAGTTTTTAAGAAGAGACTGGACAGCCATTTGTCTGAAATGGTCTAGGGTTTCCTGCCTGAGCAGGGGGTTGGACTAGCTCCAAGGTCCCTTACAACAACAACAACAACAACACCATCATCATCATCATCAACAACATCATCATCATCATCATCATCATCATCATCATCATCATCATCATCATCATCATCATCATCATTATTATTATTATTATTATTATTATTACTCTTTTTCTCTACTGCCCAGGCTTTATTTTTGCTGCCACCGCCCTCGGCCCTGCCATCGCCTTCATCTTGGGATCGTTTATGCTCCGTTTCTATGTTGATATTGACAAAGTTTCATCAGGTGAGTGGACCAGCCTTCTACATGGGCAGATTCCTGAGAAAATGAATCCTGTACAGTATATCCCTAATTGATGATGATCATCAGTGCTGGAAGAGAGTTTGTTCTTTGTTTACATACACGTAGCTTGCCCTGTCACTGTTGATGGAAGTGTTCTTGCTGGCTCCTTGTTTAGGCTCTTGTTTACTGTTTAATGTTAGCTTGTATCTCCAAGAAGATAGTTCCTTGACTGGGCATTGCTTACTGCTTGATTGTTGATTTAATCTTGTTAATCTTGGTGTTAATCTCTGTGTCAACGCTGCTAACATCGGATGTTTTTGGTTTGACAACAGTAGAAATGCAACAATATTTTACTTTTAGAGTTAGATGATGCCAGGGGGAGGAAGGTGCATGAGAGTTTAGCTAGACATAACAATGCTGAACCTAGTGTGAGAACCAAGGTTGTTGAAATAAGAGATGATAAGAAATCGCCTGTTCACCGCCCTGAGTCCCGTAAGGGAGATAGGGCGGTATATAAATTTAATAAATAAATATATAAATTTAATAAATAAATAAATAAATGGTGGGCTGGAGAACTGGAGGGGAAGCCTGCATTTCAAGCTAATTGGGGAATGTGATTTATGACTGTTAACTGGAGGAGGGAATTGTGCTTTGATACTACGTGCTCAGGGGAGGGGAATCTAGTTTTTGGCTTCGATTCTGTTAGTGCCAATATTATGCTTCTCAAAATAAAGAATCTTTAATGTAACCAGAGCCTCGAAGTTCTTTTAAGAGTTTCATCTGTTGGAACCATGACACTCTGCTTATCTGGGCGTTGGTTGCTGTTGTGATCTTTTTGTTTCCTTTTTGGCCCAGTCAAGGAATTACCCACTCAGACAAACAGTACACAACAGCCATCAAACCACTTGTTTATAAGCAGCTCCTTCTCCCTTCTAGCATTGATGATGTTACCTAGTTGGGTAATGAAACATCTTCCAGAAAAACATTGCAGAAAGAACTTGCAGAAAAGAACGGAAGGCGAGATCTCACACACTGGGAGAGAATCACACTGTGGATAGTTGAGTGTAGACATCAACAACCTGTTTGTACTTTCCTAACGGGGTGTCACAGGGGGGCAGAAAATTCAAGATGGTGGCTACAATCAGGCAGTCAAATCTGCAATGCACATAAGAAGAAGACGGTCATTTTGGTTATGGCTGCCATTTTGACTCTTTTGACCCCCTTCCTTGTGGATATCCCAATTCCTAGCAAGTGGCAGACCAGCTTTTCCCAACATGGCATCCTTCAGGTGGCCATATTGACTCTTTTGACCCCCTCCCACAGACACCCCTGATTCCTAGCAAGAGTTAAGTCTGCTCTTCCCTATGTGACATCCTCCAGATGGCCATGCAGAGGGGGGGGGTGGATAATTGGAATTGTAGTCCAACTCATCTGGATGACCTTCTGTTGAACAAGATTGGGGAACTCATGAGTTCCACCACGGTTATCGGAACATCTGGGAAACCGAGTCAGTTTAACCCGTGATTTCATCCGGCTTAGTTCCTCTCTCTTTTGTTTCAGCGGAAGTCCACATCACCAACAAGGATCCGCGATGGGTTGGGGCCTGGTGGCTGGGCTTCATCTTTGCCGCCAGCATGGTGGCCATCGCCTCGATCCCTTATTTTTTCTTCCCGAGAGAAATGCCCAAAGAGGTAAGGACCCACCGGAGAACATCAAAGCATCGTTGCCACAAAGCCAGTTGGGGGGGTAGTTTAATTGCAGGCTCATTAAACGCTGAGGCTCCTTGTCAGTTGGAAAATGAAATATTTACCCATGACAAGAGATCCTGTAAGGCGGCCGTCAAGGTCCCACTCGCTGAGATCCTTGGTCTTCCATCAAATTCAACGGGTGAGAAAAGTAAGGTTCTACACTTAGGCAAGAAAAACCAAATGCACAGGTAGAGCATAGGTCCCCCCAATCCTTCTCTTCTATAGGGCAGGAGAAGAAACAACAGATGGAAACTAATCAAGGAGAGAAGCAACCTGGAACTAAGGAGAAACTTCCTGACAGTGAGAACAATTAACCCGTGGAAGAGCTTGCTTCCAGAAATCGTGGGTGCTCCCTCACTGGAGATTTTTAAGAAGAGGCTAGATAGTCACTTCTCTGAGATGGTATAAGTTCTCCTGCTGGAGCGGGGGGGCTGGACTAGAAGACCTCCAAGGTCCCTTCCAGCTCTATTCTATTCTATTCTATTCTATTCTATTCTATTCTATTCTATTCTATTCTATTCTATATTTCTATTCTATTCTGTTCTGTATTTCTATTCTATTCTATTCTATTCTATTCTATTCTATTCTATTCTATTCTATTCTATTCTGTTCTATTATGTTCTATTATGTTCTGTATTTCTATTCTATTCTATTCTATTATGTTCTGTATTTCTATTCTTTCTTTTTTTCTATTCTATTCTATTCTATTCTATTCTATTTTGTATTTTTATTCTATTCTGTATTTCTATTCTATTCCATTCTGTATTTCTATTCTATTCTATTCTATTCTATTCTATTCTATTCTATTCTATTCTATTCTATTCTATTTTGTATTTTTATTCTATTCTGTATTTCTATTCTATTCCATTCTGTATTTCTATTCTATTCTATTCTATTCTATTCTATTCTATTCTATTCTATTCTATTCTATTCTATTCTATTCTATTCTATTATCTCTGCTTGGACCTCCGTGGAAATGCTCTCTCCAGTTCAAATCCTTCCTCCCTTGGAGTTTCTCAATATATCATTCCTTCTGTACTCACCGCCACTGTCTGAATGCAGAATTGGGGATTTTGTCATGAACTTAACACAATGGCCTTGCAATCTAGCCTTTCACTAACATTTTACCCTTTATCGTCGATCAAAGAAGTGGATCTATATCTCCAAAAGCCACCGGAACGTATCCATCCCCTCCAAGAGATTTAGTTTAATCTTTTCATCTTCTCTTTTGCATTGAAGACTAAGGAATTTAGGGGCCTCTTGCCTTTAAACAGCAGATACGGTATCTTTATGTTTCATATCGCAAGGATCTGCCTCTCGCTAAATCCTCTTTTTCAAACTGAGTTATCGTGTTCTCTCCGCTTGAATGTCTGTGATTTAATCTTCCGTGCCGCAAAGTCGGTACATTTCTTGGGTTGGGTTGTTTTGCGGTCTTAAGTACAAGCAGTTCTTGAATCTGCTCAAAACACTGGACGTTTTTAAGAAGAGACTAGACAGCTACTAGTCTGGAATGGTATAGGGTCTCCTGCTTGAGCAGGGGGCTGGACTAGAAGACCTCCAAGGTCCCTTCCAACTCTGTTATTCTGTTTAAAGAAAAGAAGGACCAGGAGTGGCATGAGAGCAGTCTTCCAGTATCTCAGGGGGTGCCACAAAGAAGAGGGAGTCAAGCTCTTCTCCAAAGCCCCTGAAGGCAGGACAAGAAGCAACAGATGGAAACTCATCAAGGAGAGAAGCAACCTAGAACTAAGGAGAAACTTCCTGACAGTTAGAACAATTAACCAGTGGAACCACCTGCCAAGCTCAGAGAGCACCAAGGAACCCATAGTCTTCCTCCTCCTCCTCCTCCTCCTCCTCCTCCTCCTCCTCTTCCTCTCTGAAATCTCCCCACCTTTCCTGCATTGATGACATTACCTAGTAGGGTAATGAAACTTCTGCAAGAAAACCGCCAAGCTCAGAGAGCACCAAGGACCCCACAGTCCTCCTCCTCCT
>NW_015386681.1:460403-470339 GCF_001527695.2 Protobothrops mucrosquamatus | reverse complement strand
ATGAAACGTCTGCAGGAAAACCACCATGCCATGCTGAGCTACAGTGATTCTCTTCCATTAGTTCAACCAAGTTGTTCCTCTGATGAGTCATCTCCCCCTGGGATTGTGGCTTAATCTATTTATTTTATTTTATTCCCACCTCAGCTGGCAGTCCCTTGTCTCTAAGGACGTTTGATTTTCGTCTCCTTGGGACCAGGGTCTGCTCAATTGTGTAACATTCTCCATTCTTTTCTAGCTTCCCCTCCGCATCCTTAGACCTACCCAAATCTTCCAAACGGTTTATCGCCAATTGCATCTTCTTTTTATTTTCAGAGCGCGTTGGCGGCCATTTCAAAAAAAACGTTAGGAGAGTCTCTATTATATTAATCCAACCCGTGCCGGCTTTTGCTATCTCTGGCTTCTCATTAACATGCAGAGATAAAGTTTTGCTTTTTCTTAGCCTCTTATGACAAAGCCCCCATAATAAGTTTGCTCTTTTAAAAAGGGTCATTCCGGAGAAGCTCCTTGGATGTGAAATGCAACATTTTCAAACGGGGTGTGGGGAGAGCCTCAAAAAAGCCCAGCTGCCTTTTGGGGGGAAAAAAAGCATCTTCGGAACGTTTGTAAAAAAAATAATAAAGGTGGGATACAAATTGGAACAGAGGCACAGAATCAAGATCAGGCGAGGTATTAGCCTGGTGAGGCCACACCTGGAATACTGCAGCCAGTTTTGGTCACCACATCACAAAAAAGATGTTGAGAGTTTGGGAAAAGTGCAGAGAAGAGCAACTAAGATGATCCAAGGCCTGGAGGCTAAAACATAGGAAGAACAGCTGCAGGACTTGGGTTTGGCTAGTCTAAAGAAAAGAAGAAATAGGGGAGACATGATAGCTGCGTTCCAGTATTTGAGGGGCTGCCCCAAGGAAGAGGATGGGGTCACGTTATTCTCCAGAGCACTAGAGGGAAAGACGAGAAACAATGGATGGAAAACTGATCAAGGAGAGAAGCAACCTGGAATTAAGGAGAAACTTCCTGACAGTGAGGACAGTTAATCAGTGGGACAGCTTGCCACCAGAAATTGTGGGCGCTCTATCACTGGAGGTTTTTAAGAAGAGACTGGACAGTCACTTGTCTGAGATGGTGTAGGTTCTCCTGCTTGAGCAGGGGGCTGGACTAGAAGACCTCCAAGGTCCCTTCCAGCTCTGCTCTATTCTATTCTATTCTATTCTATTCTATTCTATTCTATTCTATTCTATTCTAATCTGTATTTCTATTCTATATTTCTATTCTATTCTGTAATTCTATTCTATTCTATTCTATTCTATATTTCTATATTCTATTCTATTCTATTCTATTCTATGCTGTATTTCTATTCTATTCTATTCTATTCTATTCTATTCTATTCTGTATTTCTATTCTATTCTATTCTATTCTATTCTATATTTCTATATTCTATTCTATTCTATTCTATTCTATTCTGTATTTCTATTCTATTCTATTCTATTCTATTCTATTCTATTCTATTCTGTATTTCTATTCTATATTTCTATTCTATTCTATTCTATTCTATTCTATTCTATTCTATTCTATTCTATTCTAAATAACTATATGGGAACAGTAGAAGGGTTGGGTGTCAGAAAGGGGGATATCAGCTGCCCAGAGTCGTTTAAATACAAGTAGTCCATGACTTACAGTCATTCATTTAGTGACCGTTCCAAGTGACAATGGTGATGGAAAAAGTGACTGATGTTTTGTTTTTTGCACTTACGACCGTTGCAGCATCCCCACGGTCACGTGATGAAAATTCGTATACTTGGACTCCAAGGTCCCTTTCACAGTTGCTGTTTTTAAGCCGGGTCTCGCCCAATATGTACTTGTGCCTTTGAGTTTTTCCTGCCCAAATGTAATTGATTGATGAAGTCTCCCAGAAGTGGCCCAGTCCTTTTCAATTTCCAATTTCCCTCTCTCTAGGATGAAGCCGCCCGAAAGAGCATCGCAGACATGACCAAAGAAGAAGTAGCCGAGCAGCTTAAGAATAAAAGCCAGGAGGAGGAAAGCTTCACTCTATTGCAGTTTGTCAAAAGTAAGTTTTTTTAAATAATAATAATAATAATAATAATAATAATAATAATAATAATAATAATAATAATAATAATAATAATAATAATAATGATAAAGTTGGAAGGGACCTTGGAGGTCATCTAGTCCAACCCCCTGCTCAGGCAGGAAACCCTATACCATTTCGGACAAAGGGCTGTCCAGTCTCTTCTTAAAAACGTCCAGTGTTGGAGCATTCACCGCTTCTGGAGGCAGGTAGTTCCACTGGTTAACTGTCCTCACTGTCAGGAAGTTTCTCCTTAATTCCAGGTTGCTTCTCTCCTTGGTTAGTTTCCATCCGTTGCTTCTTGTCCTGCCTTCAGGCACTTTGGAGAATAGCCTGACTCCCTCTTCTTTGGGGCAGCCCCTGAGATACTGGAAGGCTGCTATCTATAATAATAATAATAATAATAATAATAATAATAATAATAATAATAATAACAACAACAACAACAACAACAACAACAACAACAGTAAAGTTGGAAGGGACCTTGGAGGTCATCTAGCCCAACCCCTTTCTCAGGCAGGAAACCCTATACCATTTCAGACAAATGGCTGTCCGGTCTCTTCTTAAAAACTTCCAGTGTTGGAGCATTTACCGCTTCTGGAGGCAAGGAGTTCCACTGGTTAATTGTTCTAAATATCAGGAAGTTTCTCCTTAGTTCCAGGTTGCTTCTCTCCTTGATGAGTTTCCATCCGTTGCTTCTTGTCCTGCCCTCTGACGCTTTGGAGGATAGCTTGACTCCCTCTTCTTTGGGGCAGTCCCTGAGATATTGGAACACTGCTATCCTGTCCCCCCTCGTCCTTCTCTTGACATTAAACTAGACATACCCAATTGCAGCAACCGTTCCTTATACGTTGTAGCCTCCAGTCCCCTAATCATCTTTGTTGCTCTTCTCTGTGCTCTTTCTAGAGTCTCAGCATCTTTTTTACATCGTGGTGACCAAAACTGGATGCAGGATTCCAAGTGTGGCCTTACCAAGGCCTTGTAAAGTGGTATTAAGACTTCACGTGATCCTGATTCTCTCCCTCTGTTAATGCAGCCTAGCACTGTGTTGGCTTTTGTGGCAGCTGCAGCACACGGCTGGCTCCTATTTTGCCCTGTTTGAATGTGCATTTCAATAAGTAGTAACAAGGAAGCAGAACCGTTTAAAAAAATCTTCAGACCAATAGAGATACACCTATTTGCAGATGCTAAATTCATGAGCCTCTCTCTTTTTGCCTTTTTTCATTCGCTTTTGTTGTTTCTCCTTCGTTTAGTTTCCTTCCCTCTCTAGGTTACTTTTGGTCTGGAAGTTTTGTTTCTTCGGTTCAAAATTTAAAAAAAAAGGCCGCATAGATAAAATCCCGATAAAGCAAGAACACTTGGTTCCTCGCTGAGATTTCCCAGAACATAATACCAACGCTCCTATCTCTTCTAATCCACAGATTAAACCTTAACCTCCCATTTTCCTCCGGCTTTCCGGACGGGTGAGAGCACAGTTCCTGGCTGACCAAGGAGACGGATCTTCCTTTATTTATGTATAATTCACATTCCTTTCCAGCTGTGAATTATAGATAAATCCCTATCTACGGCTCCCGGGTTCATTAGCGCCCCTGACACCTTAATTCCACCGCCCTAAATTAATGCCCAAAGTTCCCATTTTTCAAAGACACAGATTTTAAACTGAAGAAAGGGCACACAAGATAAATTGCCCTGACGGGAAAGGGACTGGGAATATTGCAGGAGGCATGAAATTTAGGAGGCCTTTAATACCTATCAGAGCGGGACATTTTGATTTAAAGTCGTTCGGTTGCCCCGAGGCAGGAAACCTATATTTATGGACCCCGGTCCTTCCGAAGGTGTAAAAAAAAAAAAAAAAAAGAGAGAGAGAGAGAGAGAGAGAGAGAGAGAGAGAACAGGCCTCTTTTTGCATTAACACTTTGCCTTGAAGTATTGATTGCTTGCTCCAAAATGAGAAAATTAAGAATCCTCCCTCCCTATTCTCAGAATATGGATTTAGGAACAACTTCTGTTTTGGCACAGTCAGTATTGTATTTTTCCTAGTGGCAAAAAGGTGTTTTGGAAATGCTACCAGTCAGGAGATGAACACGCTCTTCTCTCTTGTTAGCAGAATAAGAAAGTTGGAAGGGACCTTGGAGGTCTTCTAGTCCAGCCCCCTGCTCAGGCAGGAAGCCCTGTACCATTTCAGAAAATGGTTCTCCCATCTCTTCTTAAAAACTCCCAGTGTTGGAGCATTCACAACTTCTGGTAGTAAGCTGTTCCACTGACTAATTGTTCTCACTGCCAGGAAAATTTCTCCTCAGTTCTAGGTTGCTTCTCTCCTTGGTTAGTTTCCATCCGTTGCTTCTTGTCCTGCCTTCAGGGGCTTTGGAGAATAGTTTGACTCCCTCTTCTTTGGGGCAGCCCCTGAGATACTGGAAGGCTGCTATCTATAATAATAATAGTAATAGTAATAGTAATAATAATAATAATAATAATAATAATAATAATAATAATAATAATAATAATAATAATAATAATAATAATAAAGTTGGAAGGGATCTTGGAGGTCATCTAGTCCAACCCCCTGCTCAGGCAGGAAACCCTATACCATTTTGGACAAATGGCTGTCCGGTCTCTTCTTAAAAACTTCCAGTGTTGGAGCATTCACCACTTCTGGAGGCAGGTTGTTCCACTGGTTAATTGTTCTGTCAGGAAGTTTCTCCTTAGTTCCAGGTTGCTTCTCTCCTTGATGAGTTTCCATCCGTTGCTTCTCGTCCTGCCTTCAGGCGCTTTGCAGAATAAATAATAATAATAATAATAATAATAATAATAATAATAATAATAATAATAATAATAATAATAATAATAATAATAATAATAATAATAATAATAATAATAATAGTAGTAGTAGTAGTAGTAGTAGTAGTAGTAGTAGTAATAGTTGGAAGGGACCTCGGAGGTCATCTGGTCCAACCCCCTGCTCAGGCAGGAAACCCTATACCAGTGGTGGCGAACCTATGGCACGCAGAGCCCTCTCTGTGGGCACACGCACCGTCACCCGAGTCCTAGGCCTTCAACTGGGTTTATAATAATAATAATGATAAAGTTGGAAGGGACCTTGGAGGTCATCTAGTCCAACCCCCTGCTCAGGCAGGTAACCCTATACCATTTCAGACAAATGGCTGTCCAGTCTCTTCTTAAAAACTTCCAGTGTTGGAGCATTCACCGCTTCTGGAGGCAGGTGGTTCCACTGGTTAATTGTTCCCACTGTCAGGAAGTTTCTCCTTAGTTCCACGTTGCTTCTCTCCTTGATGAGTTTCCATCCGTTGCTTCTTCTCCTGCCTTCAGGGGCTTTGGAGAATAGCTTGACTCCCTCTTCTTTGGGGCAGCCCCTGAGATACTGGAAGACTGCTATCCTGTCCCCCCTCGTCCTTCTCTTCATTAAACTAGACATCCCCAATTCCAGCAACTGTTCCTTATATGTTTTAGCCTCCAGTCCCCAGATCATCTTTGTTGCTCTTCTCTGCACTCTTTCTAGAGTCTCAGCATCTTTTTAATATTCTGGTGACCAAAACATCAAGGATTACCTGTACCAGAATCCAATCTGGGTCGGTCACAGGACCAGAGCCCATCTTTAGGGAACTTCTGTTTAGTCTGTACCACAGGTAGCTTTAACTACCTGTACCACAGGCTTTCTTGCAGAGGGAAAAAAAGATCTCTATTTCTTTCCTTTTCCATTTTTAGCTGAAATTGACTTTCCACTCTAACTTTTGGTCTCCTGAGGGACACCAAGACGAGTAATTACATAGTTCAGCTTTTCTTCCTAATGCCTCTCCGGAGTCATCAACGGCCTTTGAGGCCGTTAAAACATAACCACAGCAATCAGCTGTCCCTTGACATGGTGTTGCCTCAACTTAGCTGCACTAATAATTGTCATTACGTCCCAAAGGTGCTTTTTTCAAGAGGCCACTGGACTTTCTTGTTTTTCTTTGAAGAAGTTTCGCTTCTCCTCCAAACAGCTTCTTCAGCTCTGACCGGATGGTGGGGAAGGGAAGGATTTATACTCCTTGCAGAGAGCTGGTCATTTGCATTCTTTTAGAGCAGGGCTTTTCAACCAGTGGTACCACCTGTGGTACATGGGCACCTGGCAGGGGGTACGCGAGCATCCTAGAAAAGTGGGAGCAGGGGAGGGGAATGAGCTGAACCGGTGGCAGCACCGCACAAGCCTGAGCGAGAGACAGCTGGAGCTGCAGGGCTGTCAGGGCTCAGCGGAAGCGCCAGGATCAGCGCCAGGATCCAGCTGGAACTCAGCACTGATCCTGGGGCTTCTGCTGAGCCCTGAAGAAGCGCCGATCAGCTGGAATGTTGCAGCCTCTCCAGGGTCTTGTGATTTACATTCAGATGCTTGGCAACTGACTCATATTTATGACGGTCACAGTGTCCCAGGGTCATGTGAAGGGACCAAAACCTGCTTCAACCACCCAGCAGACGGGGGGGAATAAAAACCAAACACCCCCCACCCCACCCCCGCTGCCAATCCTCAACAGAAATGCTCACAACAGTGAAAACCTCGGACAGGAGGAAGAGCGCCGCCGGGTGGGCAGGCATGTGTCTTGCTCGGCTGTGGCTTGGGGGGCACTTTTTTCAGTGCCATTGTAACTTCGAACAGTCACTAAGCGAACTGTTGTAAGTCGAGGACTACCTGTACTTTATCACTTTTTTCCTTTTTTTTTTTTTTGGGTCATCAAGTTTTTGACCCCTTGCTAGGCGACTGGTGGTCCTCGGATGTTGCCATATCCTAAAAGTGGTACAATGGGTGAAAAGGTTGAAAAGCCCTGTTTTAGATTGTCATTGAGGCCACCTGAAGCTTTACCTGTGTCCTCAGGGTCACCTGAGTGGTGCAAATGGGTGTGGAGCCTTCTTGGAACTGCTGAAAGGACTGTGTTGTAGACTGGAGATAGATAGATCACCCATTTGCACCACTCCGGTGACCCTGAGGACACAGACAAACCTCCAAGTGGCCTCACCAACTCTCTAAAAGAAGGCAAATGACCAGCTGTCTGCAAGGAGTATAAATCCTTCCACTCCCCTCCATCCAATCAGAGCGGATGGTGAAGATGAGAAGCAAAACGTCTTCAAAGAAAGACAAGGAAGTCCAGTTGCCTTCTGAAAAAAGCACCTTTGGGTTTTTCCTTGAAGATGTTTCGCTTCTCATCCCAGAAGTTTCTTCGGCTCTGAGTGGATGGTGGGGAGTGGGAGGATTTATACTCCTTGCAGACAGCTGGTCATTTGCATCCTTCTAGAGGGTCGTTGAGACCATCTGGAAGTTTGTCTGTGTCCTGAGGGTCACCTGAGTGGTGCAAATGGGTGTGGAGCCTTCTTGGAACTGCTGAAAGGACAGTGTTGTATAAACATAAATAAACCTCCAGGTGTCCTCAATGACTCTCTAAAAGGATGCAAATGACCAGCTGTCTGCAAGGAGTATAAATCCTTCCATTCCCCACCATCCAGTCAGAGCTGAAGAAGCTTCTTGGAAGAGAAGCGAAACGTCTTCAAGGAAAAACCCAAAGGTGCTTTTTCAGGAGGCAACTGGACTTTCTTGTTTTTTCTTTGAAGACGTTTCACTTCTCGTCTTCATCATCCACTCTGACCGGATGGTGGGGGATGGAAGGATTTATGCTCCTTGCAAAAAAACCTGGTCATTTGCATCCTTTTAGAGAGTCGTTGAAGCCACTTGGAGGCTTACCTGTGTCCTCAGGGTCACCTGAGTGGTGCAAATGGGTGATCTATCTATCTATCTCCAGTCTACAACACAGTCCATTCCGCAGTTCCAAGAAGGCTCCACACCAATTTGCATCACTCAGGTGACCCTGAGGACACAGACAAACCTCCAGGTAGCCTCAACGACTGTCTCAAAGAATGCAAATGACCAGCTCTCTGCAAGGAGTATAAATCCTTCCATTCTCCACCATCCAGGCAGAGCTGAAGAAGCTTCTGGGATGAGAAGCGAAACGTCTTCAAAGAAAAACCAGAAAGTCCAGTTGCCTCCTAAAAAAAGCACCTTTGGGACAACAAGGACCTGGATGACGGAGAATCTCCAGAGACATCCAAGAAGCTTCTTCAGCTCTGACTGAATGGTGGGGAGTGGAAGGATTTATACTCCTTGTAGACAGCTGGTCATTTGCCTTCTTTTAGAGAGTCATTGAGGCCACCTGGAGGTTTGTCTGTGTCCTCAGGGCCTTCCACAGTGAAGGGACCCAGGGCGGAGAACATTCTGCAGCCAAGAAGGCTCCACACCCATTTGCACTACTCAGGTGACCCTGAGGACACAGGTAAACCTCAAAGCGAACATCCGGGACACTGTGACCGTCGTAAATACGAGTCAGTTGCCAAGCATCAGAATTTTGAGCAAGTGACTGTGGAGATCCTGCAATCGTCACAAGCGGGGGAAAATGGCCCTAAATTTCTTTGTTTCCAGTGCCGTTGTAACTTTGAACGGTCACGAAAAAAGCTGTTGTTAAGTATTAATACCACTCTACAAGGCCACACTTGGAATCCGGCATCCAGTTTTGGTCACCATGGTGTAAAAAAGATGTTGAGACTCTAGAAAGAGTACAGAGAAGAGCAACAAAGAGGATCAGGGGACTGGAGGCTAAAACATACAAGGAACGGTTGCTGGAATTGGGTATGTCTAGTTTAACGGAGAGAAGGACGAGGGGGGACAGGATAGCAACCTTCCAATATCTCAGGGGCTGCCCCAAAGAAGAGGGAGTCAAGCTGTTCTCCAAAGCGCCTGAAGGCAGGACAAGAAGCAATGGATGGAAACTAACCAAGGAGAGAAGCAACCTAGAACTAAGGAGAAACTTCCTGACAGTTAGAACAATTAACCAGTGGAACCGCCTGCCTCCAGAAGCTGTGAATACTCCAACACTGGAAGTCTTTAAGAAGAGAATGGACAGCCATTTGTCCGAAATGGTATAGGGTTTCCTGCCTGAGCAGGGGGTTGGACTAGATGACCTCCAAGGTCCCTTCCAATTTTATTATTATTATTATTATTATTATTATTGATCATTGCACAGTCGTCATCTTCTTCTTCTTCTTCTTCTTCTTCTTCTTCTTCTTCTTCTTCTTCTTCTTCTTCTTCTTCTTCTTCTTCTTCTTATTATTATTATTATTATTATTATTATTATTATTATTATTATTATTATTATTATTATTATTATTATTATTATTATTATTAAGTCCAGGACCACCTGATCTTTGGTACCGATTGTTCCTCTTTTTACAAGCTCGTCCTTTTCTTTCCCTCCGGTGTTTGCAGTGTTCCCAGTGGTCTTGCTGAGAAATCTCAAGAACCCGGTCTTCGTGATGGTAGTTTTGGCGATGGTCAACCTGTCGGCCATGATCGCAGGCTTATCCACTTTTTTGGCTAAATTCCTGGAGCAGCAATTCACCCTCTCGGCATCGGTGGCCAACATGATCCTAGGTAAAGGCTGCTCTCTTCTTCCCCACATCCCACGAAGGGACCTCAGGTTCGAGGGCGCTGATGCGGTCCAGCAGGCTGGGCCAGGTGTCTGCGGAGCAACGTTTTAGAACCGGAGGCAAAATTCCCTCTTGAATCTGCACTGAGGACGTTGCGTAGTGGGGTGATGAAATGTCTGCAAGAAAACCATCCGGCTCAGAGGGCGTCAGGAACACCACAGGACGCCTCCTCCTCCTCTTCCTCTTCCTCCTCCTCCTCCTCCTCCTCCTCTCTGCAATCCCCACTCTCTTCTACTACTGATGATGTTACCTAGTTGTGTTATGAAATGTCTGCAAGAAAAACCATCAAACTCAGAGAGCACCAAGGACCCCATTGTCCTCCTCCTCCTCCT
>NW_015386681.1:454012-460303 GCF_001527695.2 Protobothrops mucrosquamatus | reverse complement strand
CCTCCTCCTCCTCCTCCTCCTCCTCCTCCTCCTCCTCCTCCTCCTCCTCTCCACAAACCCCACTCTCTTCTCAACTACTACTAGTTGTGTTATGAAACGTCTGCAAAAAACCCCCCACCCAACTCAGAGAGCACCAAGGACCCTCACAGGCTTAAGATGTAATGTGCCCGGTCTATATATGACCCGAGCCCGCCAGCTCGAACCTCCACAACCCCATAACCGACAGCCCACCTCCCAGCCTAGTACCAACTGGGAGCCCAGCCACCGCAAGTGTGACCCTCGCTTTGTGCTCTCTCCCTCCTCCATCCCACAGGAGCCGTCAACATCCCTGGGGCCATGCTGGGAATCATCATTGGGGGAGCCATCATGAAGAGCTGCAATTTCTCCCTCCGACAGGCCACCGTCTTGTGCATCATCAGCATGACCTTCTGTGTCCTCTTTGACATCCCCCTTCTCTTCTTGGGGTGTCCCACCCAGGTGGTCGCCGGGCTGGATTACTCCGGAAGGTACGCAAACTCAGGAGCGGTCTCAGATCGTGGTGGTGCAAGTCGTTCTCGACATTATGACCGCCGTGGAGCCCAAGATTTTGGTGGCTAAGCAAGGTGGTTGTTAAATGAGTCCTATCCAATTTTATGACCTTCTTTTACCGTGATTGTTAAGTGAACCGCTGGAGGTCCGTAAGTCGAATCTATGTAAGTTGAGGATTACCTGTGGGGTGGGAGAACGATGGCCCCTTTATGACTTGTGGACTTCAACTCCCAGAATTCCTGAGCCAACAATGGCCTCTTTATGACCTGTGCACTTCAACTCCCAGAATTCCTGAGCCAACAATGGCCCCTTTATGACCTGTGGACGTCAACTCCCAGAATTCCTGAGCCAACAATGGCCTCTTTATGACCTGTGCACTTCAACTCCCAGAATTCCTGAGTCAGCAATGGCCTCTTTACTACCCATTGACTTCAACTCCCAGAATTCCTGAGCCAACAATGGCCTCTTTATGACCTGTGCACTTCAACTCCCAGAATTCCTGAGTCAGCAATGGCCTCTTTACTACCCATTGACTTCAACTCCCAGAATTCCTGAGCCAACAATGGCCCCTTTATGACCTGTGGACGTCAACTCCCAGAATTCCTGAGCCAGCAGCGAGGAACTATGGCCCCTTTATGACTTGTGCACTTCAACTCCCAGAATTCCTGAGCCTGCCATACTCAGAATTCCATGCTAGCTCAGGAATTCTGGGAGTTGAAGTCCAGAAGTTATAAAGGGCCCATATAGTTCCCCCCTGATGGCTCAGGAATTCTGGGAGTTGAAGTCCAGGATGTCAACACTGCAAATACTGTATATTCTTGCTTTGAGAATATGCAGAACTGTCTGGTATTTTTATAGTTAAATCAGGCAACAGTGAAAGGGGAGGAGAATATAAGGAAAGCCCGGGGAAAAGGAACCGGAAGTGAATTACATCTTCCAAGTGAATTGGAAGATGTGAATCATGACCCCAAAATAGGGGAGGGAAAAATGCCTGGAATGTTATGTGCAACGGAAGAGAAGATCAGATCTTAGCATTTCCACCATGCCGTACTGACATCTCTGTAACCTTAATAAATGCTTTTAGGAAAAATATGCCTGAAAGTCCTTTTAAGTGTTTCGTTAATCAGACACATGACACAGGAATCATGAAGGGGCCATAGTTCCCCCATGCTGGCTGAGGAATTCTGGGAGTTGAAGTCCACAAGTCATGAAGGGGCCATCGTTCCCCACCCCTGATTTAGATCAACAAAGCAATATCACACTAATACATTTTACAACTCAGTCAATAAATAAATTTCAGATCAGCGGCTAGTAGTCCCTTGAACCTGGGACACAGATGAACGCCAAAAGACACATTTTCAAAATGTTGCACCCGAATCCTTAATGCACACCAGAATTGATAATTCATGAGTTTAGAGAATCTTTAGAAAAACGCCCAGAATCGCTGGAGACAAAAAAAAAATACAGGTAGTCCTCTGCTTACGGCCACGACTGATATTTTTGCTGCTAAGCAAAACATTTGCTAAGCGAGTTTTGCCCCGTTTTACAACTTTTCCTGGCCACATTGGTTGAGCGAATCCCTGCCGTTGTTAAGGGAGTCACACGTTCTTTAAGTGAACCAGGCTCCCCCCGTTGACTTTGCTAGTCAGAAGGTTGTAAAAGAGGATCACGTGACACCCCGCCCCCATCCCCTGGGACACTGTGACCGTCGTAGCTACGAACCAATTGCCAAGCATCTGAATTTCGAGCAGGTGACCGTGCGGGGAAGCTGCGACGGTCGTAAGTGGGGGAAAAACTTTTTCCGGTGTTGTTGTAACTTGGAACGGTCATTAAATGGACCGCTGTAAGTCGAGGACGACCTTTAAATCCTTCCTCTGATGGGAATCCTTGGCGGGTGGGTGGGGGGGATTGAGCAAACCTCAAAATCAACCTTGAGCAACGTGTCTTCTCCAGACCGAATGATGGTCCTGCTTTCTTGCAACAATTTGCAGATTAAATCAGCTGCAGCCAACACGATCCATTGGTGAATATCTGTGGAGGTTCTCCGTCATTCCAGGTCTGGGTTGTCCCAAAGGTGCTTTTTCTCAGGAGGCAACTGGACTTCCTTGTTTTTTCTTTGAAGACGTTTTGCTTCTCATCCCAGAAGCTTCTTCTGCTCTGACTGGATGGTGGGGAAATGGAAGGATTTATACTCCTTGCAGAAAAACTGGTCATTTGCCTTCTTTTAAGAGGGTCGTTGAGGGCACTTGGAGGTTTGTCTGTGTCCTCAGGGTCACCCGAGTGGTGCAAATGACTGTGGAGCCTTCTTGGAACTGCTGAAAGGACCGTGTTGTATAAACATAGATAAACCTCCAAGTGGCCTCAACGACGACTCTCTAAAAGGATGCAAATGACCGGCAGTCTGCAAGGAGTATAAATCCTTCCACTCCCCACCATCCACTCAGAGTGTGGGTGTGGAGCCTTCTTGGAATTGCTGAAAAGGACTGTGTTGTAGACCGGAGATAGATAGATCACCCATTTGCACCACTCAGGTGACCCTGAGGACACAGATAAACCTTCAAGTGGCCTCAACAATGACTCTTTAAAAGGAGGCAAATGACCAGCTGTCTGCAAAGAGTATAAATCCTTCCACTCCCCACCATCCAATCAGAGCTGAAGAAGCTTCTGGGATGAGAAGCGAAGCGTCTTCAAGGAAAAACCCAAAGGTGCTTTTTCAGGAGGCAACTGGACTTTCTTGTTTTTCCTTTGAAGACGTTTCGCTTCTCATCCCAGAAGCTTCTTCAGCTCTGACTGGATGGAGGGGAATGGAAGGATTTGTACTCCTTGCAGAAAAATTGGTCATTTGCATTCTTCTAACGGGGTTGTTGAGGCCACTTGGAGGTTTGTCTGTGTCCTCAGGGTCACCTGAGTGGTGCAAATGGGTGTGGAGTCTTCTTGGAACTGTTGAAAGGACCGTGTTGTAGACTGGAGATACATAGACCACCCATTTGCACCACTCAGGTGATCCTGAGGACATAGATAAACCTCCAGGTGGCCTCAACGACTCTCTAAAAGAAGGCAAATGACCAGTTTTTCTGCAAGGAGTATAAATCCTTCCATTCCCCACCATCCAGTCTGAGCCGAAGAAGCTTCTGGGAGGAGAAGCGAAACGTCTTCAAAGGAAAAACCAGAAAGTCCAGTTGCCTCCTGAAAAAAGCACCTTTGGGACAATCAATAAATGAAGTTTATTTGTTTTTTTTTAAGATAATGAGATTCGCTAATAAAGTCCACCTGTTGCTCTGCACCGGTGCTCAAAAGTTCAGACTAGGTGATCATATTTCTCCCCCTCCCCATTCTTTTGTAGTTCTGGACCTTGGCAGCTTATTACCGCTTGCAACCTGAAGTGTAACTGTTCGCTGTCCTTTTTCAACCCGGTGTGTGGGCAGGACCACATGGAATACATCTCCCCTTGCTTTGCGGCCTGCACCGCAGTCAACATCGACCCCATCACCAAGGCCGTCGTGGTGTGTAGAAATTCTCTTCCTGCTTTTCGGTTCGGGGAAGGGCATTAACCAACAAATGCACCTTGATTGCGTTTCCGTTCATTTACACATTTGCATTTCATGTCGAGGAGAAAACAGCCTGCAGTCGGTAGAGCAAGAGTTAGGACCTCCCCCAAAATGAAATGCAACGTGTAAATCAGTGTTTCTCAACCTTGACAATTTTAAGGCATGTGGACTTCAACTCCCAGAATTCCACAGCCAGCATTGCTGGCTGTGGAATTCTGGGAGTTGAAGTCCACATGCCTTAAAATTGTCAAGGTTGAGAAACACTGGTGTAAATGAACAGAATTGCAACTCTCTGCCTAATTCCCAAAATTATCCTTTCAACTGTCGGTGGAGATTCTCTGTTAATAATAATAATAATAATAATAATAATAATAACAACAACAACAACAACAACAACAACAACAACAACAACAACAGCAACAGCAACAGACAGTAAGTGCCGCCTATGCAAAGAAGCTGAAGAAACAGGGGACCTGCTAAGAGCAGGAAAATTGAAGAAAGAGACCGAGGGACTAATTCCGGCTGCACAAGACCCAGCCTTAAGGACAAATGCATACAAAGTCAAAATTGAGAAGACAGCAACAGACAGTAAGTGCCGCCTATGCAAAGAAGCTGAAGAAACAGGGGACCACCTGGTAAGCTGCTGCAAGAAGATCACACAGACTGACCACAAGCAGCGGCACGACAAAGTAGCAACAATGGTGCATTGGAAGATCTGCAAGAAATATCATTTGCCTGCAAGCAAGAACTGGTGGGATCGTAACATGGAGAAAGTCATAGAAAATGATAAAGTTAAACTGCTCTGGGACTTCAGAATTCAAACAGACAAGCACCTGCAACACAACACCCCAGACTTAACAATTGTCGATAAGAAAGGCAAAAAAGTCTGGAGGGTGGATGTGACAGTGCCTGGAGACAGCAGAATAGACGAGAAAGAATTGGAGAAGATAACAAAATACAAAGACCTACAAATAGAAATAGAAAGACTGTGGCAAAGACAAGCAAGGGTAGTACCAATAGTCATAGGTGCCTTGGGTGCAATCCCAAAACAACTGGAGCACCACTTGAACACCATCATCGGCATTGACAAATTCTCCATTAGTCAATTGCAAAAGGCGGCCTTACTAGGAACCGCCTCCATCCTGCGACGATATCTGTGATGCCATCAAACATCCACATCTGCCTATCCCAGGTCCTTGGGAAGGACTCGATAGGTAGACAAAAATGCTAAATCCAGTCTGAACATCTGGCTGACTGTGCGATGATTCATAATAATAATAAGTTGGAAGGGACCTTGGAGGTCATCTAGTCCAACCCCCTGCTCAGACAGGAAACCCTATACCATTTCGGATAAATGGCCGTCCAGTCTCTTCTTAAAAACTTCCAGTGTTGGAGCATTCACCGCTTCTGGAGGCAGGTGGTTCCACTGGTTAATTGTTCTCACTGTCAGGAAGTTTCTCCTTAGTTCTAGGTTGCTTCTCTCTTTGGTTAGTTTCCATCCGTTGTTTCTTGTGCTGCCCACTGGCACTTTGGAGAATAGCTTGACTCCCTCTTCTTTGGGGCAGCTCCTGAGATACTGGAACACTGTTATCCTGTCCCCCCCCCTCATCCTTCTCTTCATCAAACTAAACATATCCAATTCCAGCAACCGTTCCTTGTATGTTTTAGCCTCCAGTCCTCATGAAAAAGCAGCTTTGGCGTATCGTTTTGGCTGAAGAAGTTATTTGAGTGAGTAACGAAATGTCTTGATTTTCATCCATTTCGATCCAGTTGCCACAATTTTATCCTTTTTAGTTATTTTTTGGCCTGGATGATTGAGTTGCCATTTACACTTAAAGACAAAAGTACCGGGAGACGGTTACCATTGGGGACAGGATAGGTGTCTTCTGCTATTTGAGGGGCTGTCACAGCGAAGAAGAGGTCTGCTTATTCTCCAAAAGCACCCAAGAAGAAACGGATGGAAACTAATCAAGGAGAGAAGCGACCTAGAACTAAGGAGAAATTTCCTGACTGTTAGAATAATAATAATAATAATAATAATAATAATAATAATAATAATAATAATAATAATAATAATAATAATAATAATAATAATAATAATAATAATAATAATAATAATAATAATAATAATAATAATAATAAAGTTGGAAGGGACCTTGGAGGTCATCGAGTCCAACCCCCTGCCCAGGCAGGAACCCTACACCATTTCAGACAA
>NW_015386681.1:451915-453508 GCF_001527695.2 Protobothrops mucrosquamatus | reverse complement strand
CTAACCTAACCCAACCCAATCTAACCTAACCTAACCCAACCCAACCTAACCTAATCTAACCCAACCCAACCCAATCTAACCTAACCTAACCCAACCCAATCTAACCTAACCCAACCCAACCCAACCTAACCTAACCTAACCTAACCCAACCCAACCCAACCCAATCTAACCTAACCCAACCCATCCCAATCTAACCCAACCCAACCTAACCCAACCCAACCCAACCCAACCCAATCTAACCTAACCCAACCCAACCCATCCTAATCTAACCCAACCCAATCTAACCTAACCCAACCCAACCCAACCCAACCTAACCTAACCTAACCCAACCCAATCCAATCCAATCCAATCCAATCCAACCCAACCCAACCCAACCCAACCTAATCTAATCTAATCTAATCTAACCTAACCTAACCTAACCTAACCTAACCTAACCTAACTTAACCTAACCTAACCTAACCTAACCTAACCTAACTCAACCCAACCTAATCCAATCCAATCTAATCCAATCCAATCCAATCTTGTGGGTGCTCCAACACTGGAGGTTTTTAAGAAGAGGCTGAACAACCATTTGTCTGAAATGGTATAGGGTCTCCTGCTTGAGCAGGGGGTTGGACTAGAGGACCTCCGAGGCCCCTTCCAACTCTGTTATTCCACTCTTCCGTCGTTCTTTCCTGACCTTCTCCTCCTTCTCCATTCAGAACTACACCGAATGCAACTGCGTGCTCCTCAACGGTGCCATCGGCTATGCTAAGCCCGGCCACTGTAGCTCTTCCTGCAGCCACTTCCTGCTGCCCTTCGTGTTGATTGCTGCCATCTCTGGATTCCTAGCCAGCCTCTCCCACACGCCGGCCTTCGTCCTCGTCCTCAGGTAGCTGGAGAAGCCAAGCAAGGGGGCATCTGTGCACTGGTTGATCGGTGTCCGGCCTGGGTTAGTTTTACAAATAATTCAAGGCAGCCAACATAGCCAGAGCACCTTTCTCACAACAACAAGCCAATGAGGTGGGTTGGGTTGAGAGACTGGCCCAAAGTCTCCCAGCTGGCATTCGTGTCTAAGGCGGGACTAGAATTCACCGCCTCCTGGTGATTGGCCCAAAGTCACCCAGCCGGCTTTCATGCCCAAGGCATCAATCTCACCATGGTCTCATTAAAATAGGAACCGTTGTGGACAACAGTCCCCCAAAGGCCCCCAAGTACTTTATAGACTGCCCTGAAAAGTTTGTGGGTTAATAGCTGACAATGATCGGTGGCAGGAAGTGGGGAGGGATCCCCATTGCACATACCTGGACTCCCTTCCAGCAATGAGGTGTCCCCCCAAGTTTTGATTTGGCAGGAAGCAAGAAGAACGGATGTCTGTGGAGTCTCAGCCATCCAGGTCCAAGTTGCCTCAAAGAAGCTTTTTTAAAATGGCAGCTGGACTCTTGAAGAAGAAGGAGGAGGAAGGAGTAGGAAGAAGAAAGAAGGAGGAAGAAGAAGGAGGAGGAAGAAGGAGGAGGAGGAAGAAGAAGAAGAAGAAGAAGAAGAAGAAGAAGAAGAAGAAGAAGAAGAAGAAGAAGAAGAAGGAGGAGGAGGAGGAGGAGGAGGAGGAGGAGG
>NW_015386681.1:443860-451517 GCF_001527695.2 Protobothrops mucrosquamatus | reverse complement strand
TTCTTCTTCTTCTTCTTCTTCTTCTTCTTCTTCTTCTTCTTCTTCTTTCCTCCTCCTCCTCCTTCTCCTCCTCCTCCTCCTCCTCCTCCTTCTCCTCCTCCTCCTCCAAGAAAAAAATGTCCAGCTGCATTTTGAAGAAACACCTTTGAGACAAGGAGCATGGTGTTCTCCAAAATATTTCTAACTGTTCTGAGTCCCACACTGTTCCCATGCCGAGAAGCCACAGCAAAGTGTGTGTAAAACCGCCGTGGATCCTCCAATTGGCATCCCCGGAGAGCCACAGTTATTTCTTCCCCACCAAATCCTTTTCTTCGTGGTTTCAGGAGCGTCAAGAGGCAAGACAAATCCTTCGCCCTCGGCATACAATTTCTGCTCTTGAGAGTTCTCGGTAAGTCAAGGGGCAAGGCCGGTTCCATTGGGAATTCTAGGCTGGCACCGGGATCTGTGCGGAATTTAGCAATCTATGAAGCAGATCTCTATCTCTTGGGATGAAACAAAGGTATGAAGTTTTACAAATCAGACCGGCAATGGGTGGGCATTCTCCACCCTACCTCCGCCTAGTCCAGGGGTAGGCAACCTTGGCTCTTTTATGACTTGTGGACTTCAACTCCCAGAATTCCTGAACCAGCCACGCTGAGGGGAAAGGGAGAGGTTTCCAAGCTGAGGCATGCTGGCTCAGGAATTCTGGGAGTTGAAGTCCACGAGTCATAAAAGAGCCAAGGTTGCCTATGTTTGCCCTAGGGAAACTTGCAAGTCGGAAGGTGCGAGTCTCCCGCCTTCTGGGTCTGCAGCCTGGTCAGTGAGGGTGGGGGCTTCCTACATTTCCTTCTCTGACTGTTAGGCAGCTATAGGTTATTCCTACAGGGAGGGAAGGGAAGGGAGGGAAAGAAGAGAGGGAGGGAAGAAGGAGGAAGGAAGAGGGAGGGAAGGAAGGAAGGAACAAAGGAGGGGAAGGGCCAGCCCTAGGTTTCCTTCCTTCCTTCCTTCCTTCCTTCCTTCCTCCTTCTTCACTTCCCCTTTTCTCCCTTTATTCCTTCCTTCCCTCCCTCCTCCTTTTCCTCCCTCCCTCGTTACCTTCCCTTTCTCCCTCCCCTTCCCTTTTCTTCCTTCCTTTCTTCCTTCCCTTCCTCCTCCCTTCCCTCCTTCCCTTCTTTCCTCCTTCCTTCCTTCCTCCATCTCCCCTTCCCTCCCCTTCCCTCCTTCCTTCCTTCCTTCCTCCCCTCCTCTCCTTCCTTCCTTCCTCCCCTCCCCTCCTCTCCTTCCTTCCTTCCTCCCCTCCTTCCCTTCCTTCCTTCCTTCCTTAGCCCCCTTCCTTTCTCCTTCTTCCCTTCCCTTCCTCCCACCCTTTCCTTTTATTTCTTCATTCTTTCATTCCTTCCCTCCCTCTTCCTTCCTCCTTCTTCCCTCGCTCCCTCCCTCCCTTCTTCCTTTCTCCCTCCCCTCCCCTTCCCATTTCTTCCTTTGTTCCTTCCTTAGCCCCTTCTTCTTTTCTCCTTCTTCCCTTCCCTTCCTCCCACCCTTCCCATTCCTTCGTTCCTTCGTTCCTTCCCTCCCTCTTCCTTCCTCCTTCCCTCCCTCCCTCCCCTCCCTCCTTCTTTCCTTCCACTCCTTCCTTCCTGCTTGTCATATCTAGATGGAAGGGGACTTTTAGATTACAGACACAGCAAAGGCCCAGGACATCCCCCCCCCGCCTTCCCCCCCAGGCTTGGACGCGAGAGCAGCAAGGGCCGAACTCCCGCGTTGAGCGGATCCAGCCGCCCGCAGCTTCAGCACCTCGGACAGCTCCGGAGCAGGAGAGGAAGGAACCGAAGTCCACATTTTTTCCCGGCTACAAGTGGACCAACCCCGGAGGCCTTTTCGGATGAAGCCCCGGGGTGGCACTTGTTGTTAGTTGCAAAGTCGTGTCCGACCCATCGCGACCCCACGGACAACGTTCCTCCAGGCCTTCCTGTCCTCTACCATCTTCTGGAGTCCATTGAAGCTCACGCCTCCTGCTTCAGGGACTCCATCCAGCCACCTCCTTCTCTGTCGTCCCTTTCTTCTCTTGCCCTCCATCTTTCCCAGCATTATTAGACTCTTCTCCAGGGAGTCCTTCCTTCTCATCAGGTGGCCAAAGTCCTTGAGTTTCCACTTCAGGATCTGGCCTTCTAAAGAGCAGTCGGGGTTGATCTCCTCTAGGACCGACCGGTTGGATCGCCTTGCAGTCCAGGGGACTCGCAGGAGTCTTCTCCAGCACCAGAGTTCAAAGGCCTCCATTCTTTGGCGCTCAGCCTTTCTTACGGTCCAACTTTCACAGCCATACGTTGCAACTGGGAAAACCATGGCCTTGACTCTACGCACTTTTGTTGGCAGGGTGACGTCTCTGCTTTTTAGTATGCTGTCTAGATTTGCCATGGCTTTCCTCCCCAGGAGCAAGCGTCTTTTGATTTCTTGGCTGCAGTCCCCATCTGCGGGGATGTTGGAGCCCAGGAAGATAAAATCTGTCACTAGGGGGTGCAACTTACCCCTCAGTAACAGGGGCACAAGGGTCCTCCACTTATGACCATCCTCGAGCCCCACCTTTCTGTCGCTAAGTGAGATATTGGTTAACTGAGCTGTGCCCCATTTTACGACCTTCCTTTGCCACTGTGGTTAAGTGAATCACCGCCGTTGTTAGAATAGCAACACGGTCATTATGCGAATCCGGCTTCCCCCCATTGACTTTGCTGGTCAGAAGGTCACAAAAGGGATCACATGACCCCGGGATGCTGCAACTGTCATAAATACAAGTCAGTTGCCCAACATCTGAATTTTGATCATCTGACCGTAGGGATGCTGCAATGGTCATAAGTGAGAAAAACGGATTTAGGTCACTTTTTCCAGCATTGTTGTAACCTCAAACAGAAATTAAATGAGTTGTTGACTCTCTGTATGTATTCTTTGCTTCTTCCCCAGCCTGGCTGCCTGCTCCCGTGGTCTACGGCAGTGCCATCGACACAACCTGTCTCCTGTGGCAGTATAAGTGCAAAAAGAGAGCAGGTTGTCGATACTACAACCACACGGCATTCCGGAAAATGTGAGTCCTCTCTCTTCCTTTGCTCGATCCGGGCCTCCTTCCTTCGTCTTAATCGCCGGACATCAGTTGGCCCTGCGCAGGACCAAGGAGATAAGCAGCACGCAAAGGATCTCGGTTTGTGTAGGGCAGACATGTCAAACACAAGGCCCGGGGGCCGGAGGCAGCCCGCGAAGTGGTTTCATGTGGCCCGCAAAGCCATTCTGGAAACAGTGAGGGAACGGCCCCCGCTGCCTTGGCCCTGGCCCTGTCCGGCCGGGAACCAATGTACAATTTTGTGGTGGCCATCTATGCTGAAACACATTCAGTCTTAGCTCCACAAGGCCGTCTGGAAACAGCGAGGGACCGTCCCCTGCCGTGTCGACCCCGTCCCCTGGGTGCATGCTGGGGAGGGGTCACCCTTTGTGAGGAACGAAGAAATGGACCATGCCTTGGCGCTTGCCCCTGTCCCACCCCCTTCTGCCAGAGACCCTCAGATCTGTCCCACTCCTGCCCAGGCCCCCACAGGCACCCTTGACACGAATGATGTAGAGCCGGCCATGCCCACCCAATGACTCTGGTTTTTTTGACATCCCCCCTCCCCAGGTTTGTGGGCATCCAGCTTTTATTCGAAACCTGCTGCTGTCTCTCCTTCTGCATCGTCTATTTACTCCTGGTTCGAAAGGAGGATGAAGAGGAGGAAGAGGAAGAAAAAAGGGGGGCATCTCCAGGACCCGCCAGTTAATCACACCCTGGATATGGGGGTGGGTGGGATCGGCACTCTGGGTTTCGGCTCGGCCCAATGGACGGAACTGGATTGCTTGGCAGGAATTGGAGTGAAACTTGGATGCAACAAGGACTTTCCTAGTTTCAATCTGGAGCTCTTCGATGTTTCTTTTCTTTTTTTTTTTGTTCCTTTTTTTCTTTTCTTTTTCTCTTCTTTGCCTTTCTTTTTTTCTTTCTTTCTTTCTTTCTTTCTTCCGTTCTTTCTTTCTTTTTTACTTTTTTGTTTGTTTGTTTCTTTCTTTCTTTCTTTCTTTCTTTTTCTTTCTATTTCCCTTCCTTTCTCCCTCCCATCCTAAGTCCACAACTATCTCCGAATTGCACAAACTCTACTGTGTCTAGAGTTAAAAATGAAGACTCTCCAGATCCAGGATGCCTCGGATCCAAAGTCTTTCTTTCTTTCTTTCTTTCTTTCTTTCTTTCTTTCTTTCTTTCTTTCTTTCTTTCTTTCTTTCTTTCTTTCTTTCTTTCTTCCTTCCTTCCTTCCTTCCTTCTCTTTCTTTCTTTCTTTCTTTCTTTCTTTCTTTCTTTCTTTCTTTCTTTCTTTCTTTTCTTTCCAACAATGTGACTGGATGTCCCTAGCCCGTTCTGCCATTTGCTGAAGGGCAAACTAGAATTAAATATGTAATTTGACTGTCTGGTGAGCAGCATCGGCCAACCTATTGTAGCCACTGAAAAGCGCCCAGGGAATGGAGAGGCTTAAGTTCCCCCAAAGAAGTCAGGGTCCATTCTGGGGGGGGTCCCAAAGAAACCCCGGAATTCAGGGGAGAAGCCTCTGTTGGGAACGCTCCCTTCCAGAGGATCCATTGTTCTTGGCCGCTGGGGATGAGGGGCGTTGAGTGGGAGGGAGGAGACCCCCCCTGGCAATCTCCTCCAAGCTCTGAAGGGGGTGGCACAGCTGGTGTTGTGGGCAACTGAACTCCTAGCCATCTTTGGCTGCCTGGCTTCCTTGGTTAGGCTCCCAACGGCCCCAGGGACCCTCCAGGACAGGGGTCTTCCAACTTGGCCCTCGGATGACTTGTGGACTTCAACTCCCAGAATTCCTCAGCCAGCCTGCCTAGCTGAGGAATTCTGGGAGTTGAAGTCCAGGGGGTCTTCCAACTTGGCCCTTGGATGACTTGTGGACTTCAACTCCCAGAATTCCTCAGCCAGGCACGCGTGCCTGGCTGAGGAATTCTGGGAGTCGAAGTCCACAAGTCATCCAAGGGCCAAGTTGGAAGACCCCCTGCTCCGGGAAAATGAAGGAGCGACTCCTCTTCTCGTCTTCTAGGTTGACCCTCATGGGCCAACACTCACCTGGTCAAGCTTCCTGATTTTCAGTCTGCTCACCTGCAAAGGTTGTCCTTGCGCATCCCACTGAATTTTCTGGGAGCCTGGCAGATGTTTCAGGACCTAAGTAGGTAACGTTATCAGTACTAGGAGGGAGGAGGAGGAGGAAGAGGAGGAGGAGGAAAGTAGGGAGGGAGGGAGGGAGGGAGGAGGAGGACTGTGGGGTCCTTGGTGCTCTCTGAGCTTGGCTGTTTTCTGGCAGATGTTTCAGGACCCAAGTGGGTAACGTTATCAGTGGGAGGAGGGAGGAGGAGGAGCAGGAGGAGGGGGAAAGAAAGTAGGGAGGGAGGAGGGGGAGGACTGTGGGGTCCTGGGTGCTCTCTGAGCTTGGCTGTTTTCTTGCAGACATTTCACTACCCAACTAGGTAATATCATCAGTGTTAGGAGGGAGTGGGGTATGTGGAGAAAGAGAAAGGGAGGAGGAGGAGGAGGAGGAGGAGGAGAAGAAGAAGAAGAAAAAAGACTGTGGGGTCCCGGGTGCTCTCTGAGCTTGGCTGTTTTCTTGCAGACATTTCACTACCCAACTAGGTAATATCATCAGTGTTAGGAGGGAGTGGGGTATGTGAAGAAAGAGAAAGGGAGGAGGAGGAGGAGGAGGAGGAGGAGGAGGAAAACTGTCGGTTCCTTGGTGTTTTCTAAGCTTTGCTGTTTTCTTGCAGACATTTCTCGACCCAACTAGGTAACATCATCAGTGTTAGGAGGGAGTGGGGTATGTGGAGAAAGAGAAAGGGAGGAGGAGGAGGAGGAGGAGGAGGAGGAGGAGGAGGAGGAGGAGGAGGAGGAGGAGGAGGAGGAGGAGGAGGAGGAGGAGGAGGAGAAGAAGAAGAAGAAAAAAGACTGTGGGGTCCTGGGTGGTCTCTGAGCTTGGCTGTTTTCTTGCAGACGTTTCACTACCCAACTAGGTAACATCATCAGTCCTAATAGGGAGTGGAGTTTGCCCTCATTTTATACACCAATGGCTTGTATAATTAGGGAACTGACCCGAACGCCAGGAAAACAGAGAAGAGAATTGCAGACCATTGCCTAATGGACCCATCCTTTTAACTTCTGCCCCCCAGAAGCTTTTATGCTCCTTCCCTTCCCGCTGGTTTCTGCAGAGGAAGAGACAAGAAAAGAAAAAAAATCTTTAATCGCATGAAGAATTCACATCTCCGTTGCCCACACGCTTCCTCTGATCTTTGGGACCGGCTGGGCGGGACGCAGCCTCCCCAGCGGTGAGAGGGAATCGCCTGATCTGTAGCGGTTGGAGAGATCAGAGAAATAAAAAGATTTTTTTTTCCTGCGGTCAGAAGATTTAAATAAACCTGTCCGAGAATTCAGCCCAGGTGTCCTTGGCACGCTAATAAAGAAAATGGGGGAGGACAAAGTTGTGGGGAGACAGCTCAACCCTCCCCCCCCCCGAGAAAGAAATATTTTATTTAGGGAACATTAAAAAGGCAGAATATTATATTTCCCTAAAATGAATCATGGAAAAGGCAGAGGCAGAAACAACCTCCCATTTCTATAATAATAATAATAATAATAATAATAATAATAATAATAATAATAATAATAATAATAATAATAATAATAATAATAATAATAATAATAATAATAGTAGTAGTAGTAGTAGTAGTAGCAAAGTTGGAAGGGACCTTGGAGGTCATCTAGTCCAACCCCCTGCTCAGGCAGGAAACCCTATACCATTTCGGACAAATGGCTGTCCAGTCTCTTCTTAAAAACCTCCAGTGTTGGACCATTCACTGCTTCTGGAGGCAGGTAGTTCCACTGGTTAATTGTTCTCACTGTCAGGAAGTTTCTCCTTAGTTCTAGGTTGTTTCTCTCCTTGATTAGTTTCCATCCGTTGCTTCTTGTCCTGCCTTCGGGCACTTTGGAGAATAGCTTGACTCCCTCTTCTTTGGGGCAGCCCCTGAGATACTGGAAGGCTGCTATCCTGTCCTCCCTCGTCCTTCTCTTCATTAAACTAGACATACCCAATTCCAGCAACCGTCCCTTATATGCTTTAGCCTCCAGTCCCCTAATCATCTTCGTTGCTCTTCTCTGCACTCTTTCTAGAGTCTCAACATCTTTTTTTTTACATCGTGGTGATGTTAAGATCGTTTTTACCTTGTTTTTTCCTCTCCAGTGTTGGAGCATTCACAGCTTCTGGAGGTAGGTGGTTCCACTGGTTAATTGTTCTAACCGTCAGGAAGTTTCTCCTTAGTTCTAGATTCTCTCTCTGTAGAAATGCAGATGTGGTAATCCTTTCAGAAAGACTGGAGCCAGGAAGCTTAGAGCTGATGGGATTAGGAAGACAAAGACCCCTAGAATCAACAACCATTTGTCGGCCGTGACCAGGGGGGCGTTTTATCAGGTTCGCCTGATCTACCAGTTGCGCCCTTTTCTGGACCGGGATGCTTTGCGCACAGTCACTCAGGCCCTCGTCACCTCCCGCCTGGACTACTGTAATGCTCTTTACATGGGGCTCCCTATGAGGAGCATCTGGAGGCTTCAGCTGGTCCAGAATGCGGCCGC
>NW_015386681.1:428475-443792 GCF_001527695.2 Protobothrops mucrosquamatus | reverse complement strand
CTGACCTAGGGTGAATTTTAAATAGGGAATAATTTTTAAAAATTTTCAAAGATTTTAAATATGACACAGCTATTAATATATTTGCTTTTTAATTGGTTTTATAGGGGAAATGTTTTTTTGTGTTGTTTTTTAACATGCTGTGAGCCGCCCTGAGTCCCTCTGGGGAGAAGGGCGGCATAGAAGTTTAAATATAAATAAACCCCTCACACCCAAAAAATCCAACACAGGACAATAGCCATCAGCCCCAGCCCCAGGGAAGCACGATAGGACCTTTGGGACATCATCGGATTAACCCACCACCATTAGAAGACTAGAAGGGGACACTGAACCACAGGTCAAAGTTCATGACACGGGAAATACAGAGCCACAGGAACAGGAACCTCAAACACAAAAGCCCAAGAAGGGATAAAAACCCACCACTCCCAGCTCCGTGTGGCCAGCTTTCCCAGAGTCACCTTTCTGTCGGGCTCTGCTCTTCAATAAACAACAACCTTCTTTCTAAAGCGGTCTGCGTTTTGTTTATTCCCGGCTTGGACTGGACCCCGACGGAGATTTTTCTTTCAACAAAGTCATCCCCAAGCTTCTGCTACGCCTTGTGAGATCAAAAAGGACGTCTCTTGATGCTCTTCCCTCATTAATCTCTTTACAGTAAATCACCAGCCGTGCTCCTAATGGGGAGCCTTACTAATTAAAATTCCCCTTCTCGGATCCAGAAGCCAGCCCGTTGATTAATGCGTCAATTAAATCTAACGACTGTGTTCTGCAGCCTTACCGAACAGTCCTAGAGGTCTCTTGGGAACAGAAAGCTTTGCGGAGTTCAGCTGGGAGAATTAAAATAAATACAGGTTTACGACCACCGTTAAGCCTGACCTTTCTGTCGCTAAGCGAGACATTTGTGAAGTGAAGTTTTGCCCCCTTTTACGACCTTTCTTGGCACAGTGGTTAAGTGAATCTCTGCGGTGGTTAAGTTAGGGACACCGTCCTTAAGTGAATCCGGCTTCCCCATTGACTGTGCTAGTCAGAAGGTTGCAGAAGGGGATCACGTGACACACACACACACACACACACACCCCGGGACATCCAGTCACTGAGTGGATTTTGTCAGCCGTCCCAGAACTGCATGCTATTGCTGGTTCTGCTGATCTACTGCAGTGCATGTAACATAGGTGTGTGTGTGGACAAGAATGTCAACCTTGCTGTCAAGCAAAATCAAGCTTTTAATAGCGAGTGCCACACAAAGAGCACTAACCAAATAGGTGGTAAGACAATAGGGGAACTCAGGCACCACACAGGTTACGTAGAAAGTAAACACAGGGCCGGTCATAAAGGACTCAAATGTCTACACACCAATGCACAGAGTATGAACAGCAAACAGGGTGAGCTAGAAATTCAGGTCAATGAGGGCAGATATGATATTGTTGCCATTATGGAAACAGGGTGGGATGAAACCCACAAATGGAACACACAGCTAGAGAGATTTAAGTTATTTAAAAGAAACAGACCAAATAAAAGAGGAGGTGGAGTTGCTCTCTGTATAAGAAATAACTACATCTCTACAGAAATAGAGCACAACAATGACTGAGCAGGGGGTTGGACTAAATGACCGCCAAGGTCCCTTCCAACTTTATTATTATCTATATCAATAAAAATGTAAATGTTCGTTTGTTCAAAATCTTAAATCTCCGAAAGTTCTTCACCGATTGCTTTGAAATCTTGACACAACGTTGCATTCGAATACGCGCGTGTTTTTATATGCCTACTATTATATAGATGTCACACCTGTGACAGGTAAAAACATGCTTTTTTTGAAAAACAGCACCATCTGTTGGACGTAAAAGCAACACGCGCTAGCATTGTGAAATTAAACATGTTACAAACGTGCGCTTTCTCTTTTCTTTCTTTTCCATTTAACCCAGTGTTTCTCAACCTTGACAATTTTAAGGCATGTGGACTTCAACTCCCAGAATTCCACAGCCAGCATTGCTGGCTGTGGAATTCTGGGAGTTGAAGTCCACATGCCTTAAAATTGTCAAGGTTGAGAAACACTGATTTAACCAGACTGAGCCACAGCAACGCGTGGCCGGGTACAGCTAGTTATTAATAAACAGGAACCTTCTTTCCTAAGCAGCCTCCATTTTATTTCCAGCATCTCGGCCTCCATTTTATTTCCAGGGTCTTTCTCCCGGCTTGGAAGTGGACCTGATTCTCCTTTCAACAACACCACTGTTTTGCCGTCGTTTGTAGTCTGGCAGCAGCTAACCAGGTGATCCTCTGTTTTCCTCTGATAGCGCCGTGTACCTTTTCTTCAATCGATCGGCTTGATATAAAACAAAATAAGGCCCCAAGCTGTCCTCAAATTCCGTCGAAAGCTGCCCATTTTGGAGCCGGGCCAAACTCTCAAGACGCCGCTCAGAATCCCGCGCACGGATCAGTCGACGCTAGAAATCTGTTGAGTGTAAAGTAGTAAATAGAAGTGGCTTTGGAAAAGAACGAGGCAACTAAGCAAACGAGCAGTCCTGGCCTCGGGGTCCGGCGTGGGGTGGAGAGGGATCAAGAAAATCAAGATGGCAGTTGGAGAGACAGAACTGAAGCCTCAGCCCTTTTCTTGACGGTTTTTTAGCCTCGCCCCAGGGAATTTGGAGATGGACTGACAGTTGCTCAAGGCTTGATGTTCTGGGCACACGGATCCTGGCACCACCGCAGAGGACCAGATGGCAAGGGCAGAAGAAGAAGAAGGAGACCATCTGTGCGAAGCTCATCCGAAGATTTGATGCTGAGCCGTAAATATGAGCAGCCTTCCGATATTTGAGGGGCTGCCGCAAAGAAGAGGCGGGTGGGGGGGGGGTCAACCCATTCTCCAAAGCCCCTGAAGAAGGCAGGAGAAGAAGCAACGGATGGAAACTAATCCACCTGGAATTAAGGAGAAACTTCCTGCCAGGGAGAACAATTAACCAGTGGAACTCCTTGCCTCCAGAGGTCGTGGGTCTCCATCCCTGGAGTTTTTAAAGAAGAGATTGGACACCAGAAGGCAGGACAAGAAGCAACGGATGGAAACCTATCAAGGAGAGAAGCAACCTGGAACTAAGGAGAAAATTCCTGACAATTGGAACAATTTCATCAGTGGAACGGAAGTTGCCTTCGGAAGAGATCCGACAGCCATTTGTCTGACATGGTATATAAGGTTTCCTACTTGAGTTAAGGGCTGGACTAGAACACCTCCAGGGTCCCTTCCAATTCTGTTATTCTGTTATTCCTTTATTTATTGGGGTGTTCATTGTCTCTAGATCCAAAAAAACCCCAACTGCCTGCTCTGACCTCTGGTAAAACATGATAGCTGTGTTCCAATATCTCAGGGGCTGCCCCAAAGAAGAGGAAGTCAAGCTATTCTCCAAAGCGCCTGAAGAAGGCAGGACAAGAAGCAACGGATGGAAACTGATCAAGGAGAGAAGCAACCCAGAACTAAGGAGAAACTTCCTGACAGTTAGAACAATTAACCAGCGGAACAACCTGCCTCCAGAAGCGGTGAATGCTCCCACTCTGGAAGTCTTTAAGAAGAGACTGGACAGCCATTTGTCTGAAATGGTACTATAGGGTTACCTGCCTGAGCAGGGGGTTGGACTAGATAACCTCCAAGGTCCCTTCCAACTTTATTATTATTATTATTATTATTATTATTATTATTATTATTATTATTATTATTATTATTATTATTATTATTATTATTATTATTATTATTATTATTATTATTATTATTATTATTATTAAAAAATACTTTTCCATTTTTCCCCAGAAAGCAAACAGGGCACCCCACAGAACTAGAGCAGAATAGAATAACAGAATGACAAAGTTGGAAGGGACCTTGAAAGTCATTTAGTCCAACCTCCTGTTCAGGCAGGAAAGCCTTTATCATTTCAGACAAATGGTTGTCTAGTCTCTTCTTAAAAACCTCCAGTGATGGAGCATCCACAACTTCTGGAGGCAGGTGGTTCCACTGGTTAATTGTCCTCACCGTCAGGAAATTTCTCCTTAGTTCTAGGTTGCTTCTCATCTAGATTTCCATCCCTTGTTTCTTATCCTGCCTTCAGGTGCTTTTGAGAATAGGTTGATCCCCCCCCCCTTCCTTCTTTGTGGCAGCCCCACAAGTACTGGAATACTGCCATCATGTCATCCTTAGTCCTTCTCTTCTTTAGATTAGCCGTACCCAATTTTTGCAACCGTTCCTTATATGTTTTAGCCTCTTTGTTGCTCTTCTCTGTCCTCTTTCTAAAGTCTCAATATATTTTTTATATCGTGGTGACCAAAACTGGATGCAGTATTCCAAGTGTGGCCTTACCAAGGCCTTGTAAAGTGGTATTAACACTTCACGTGATCCTGATTCCATCCCTCTATTAATGCAGCCTAGCACTGTGTTGGCTTTTTTGGCAGCTGCAGCACACGGCTGGCTCATAGTTAAGAGGTAGTCCACTAGGACTCCAAGATCCCTCCCACAATTGCTACTATTGGCCCAGTAGCTATTGAAGCCAATTATTATAATAATAATAAAGTTGGAAGGGACCTTGGAGGTCATCTAGTCCAACCCCCTGCTCAGGCAGGAAACCCTATACCATTTCAGACAAATGGCTGTCCAGTCTCTTCTTAAAAACTTCCAGTGTTGGAGCATTCACCGCTTCTGGAGGCAGGTGGTTCCACTGGTTAATTGTTCTCACTGTCAGGATGTTTACCTGTGCAATTGGTTTTTCTTTGCCTAAATGGAGAACCTTACTTTTTTCACCGTTGAATTGCCTGATTGTTCGACTTGGCCCAATGTTCAAATAAAAACCCCACAGGTAAAGCGTTTATTCAGTCGTCATGTGTGCCTTAATCTTTCTTGGCAGGGCAAAACTCAAATTTGGAAGAGGAGCAGGATGGCGGTGCCAGTCATGAAAAGCCGAGGGAGATCCATAATTCATAAAGCTTGCAACACAATACAGCCCTTTTTAGCACACAACGGAGCAGCAAAGCAAAAAAAAAACAAAAACCTCATTCTCCTCCTTGTGTTCAGGCTGAGCGAGTTTCAAGCGCTGGCTTTGAAATTTATTTGCAATCCAACCTAAAACAGCCTCGAAAGAACTAGAAGAAGATTTGCAACAGGCTTATTAGAGACGAAAAAACAAGGTAAAAACGATCTTAAAATCACCACGATGTAAAAAAGATGTTGAGACTCTAGAAAGAGTGCAGAGAAGAGCAACAAAGATGATCAGGGGACTGGAGGCTGAAACCTATAAGGAATGGTTGCAGGAATTGGGTATTTATTTATTTATTTATTTATTTAATTACATTTATATCCCGCCCTTCTCCTTGCGGACTCATGTCTAGTATGTCTAGTTTAACGAAGAGAAGGACAAGGGGGGACAGGATAGCAGAGTTCCAGTATCTCAGGGGCTGCCCCAAAGAAGAGGGAGTCAAGCTATTCTCCAAAGCCCCCGAAGGCAGGACAAGAAGCAACGGAGGGAAACTCATCAAGGAGAGAAGCAACCTTACAACTAAGGAGAAACTTCCTGACAGTGAGAACAATTAACCCGTGGAACAACCTGCCTCCAGAAGCGGTGAATGCTCCAACACTGGAAGTTTTTAAGAAGAGACTGGACGGCCATTTGTCCAAAATGGTGTAGGGTTTGGACGGACTCGTCCCCCAACCTGATCTACCGGAGATTCCAGGGAAGGTTGAGATAAGATAAGATTCTCTAACCTGTCGGTAAACAGGCTTTACTATATCCCAAAGGACGGACTCGTCTCCCAACCTGATCTACTGGAGATTCCAGGGAAGGTTGAGATAAGATAAGATTCTCTCACCTGACGGATTTGTCCGAAATGGTATAGGGTTTCCTGCCTGAGCAGGGGGTTGGGCTAGATGACCTCCAAGGTCCCTTCAACTTTATTATTATTATTATTATTATTATTATTATTATTATTATTATTATTATTATTATTATTATTATTATTATTATTATTATTATTATTATGGATCATCGCACAGTCAGCCAGATGTTCAGACTGGATTTGGCATTTTGTCTACCTATCGAGTCCTTACCCAGGACCTGTGATAGGCAGATATGGATGTTTGATGGTATTACAGATATTGTCGCAGGATGGAAGCAGTTCCTATTATTATTATTATTATTATTATTATTATTATTATTATTATTATTATTATTATTATTATTATCTGATCAAAAATATTAACATTAATGCTAGAATTAACAAAGAAGGCAAGGAAGAATGATAGAGAAGTCCTCAACTTACGACAATTCGTTTAGTGCCCGTTTGAAGTTTACAACAGCGCTGAAAATAAAGGGACTTTCAACCGTTTTTCACACTTATGACCCTTGCAGCATCCACCCCCCCCAGGGTCACGTGATTTTCATTCAGACGCTTGACAACTGACTCATATTTATGACGGTCGCAGCATCCCGGGGTCACGTGATCCCCTTTTGGGAACTTCTGACCAGCAAAATCAACGGGGGAAGCCAGATTCATTTAACAACCAGGTTATTAACTTATCGTCTGCAGTGATTCACTTAACAGCCGTGGCAGGAAAGGTCGTAAAATGGAGCAAAACTCATTTAACAATTGTCTCTCTCAGCAACAGATATTTTGGGCTCCGATGCGGTCGTGAGAATTATCTGCATTGCATTATTTTAACTCTCTGACACCCCAGCCCCCCATTCAAGGTCCTTTTTTTTTTCAAACCTGGCAACTTTAAGAGGGGTGGGCGTCAAACTCCCAGAATTCCCCAGCCAGCCACCCTTCTTAAAGTTGCCAAAGTTGAGAAACGCTGGGCTAGATTGTGGGAAAATATGGAATACTAAATATTTCTCCCCTTCTTATGCGAATCCTGCATGTTTGTCGATACAACCTTTGCGGGCACAGGAGAAATCCATGGGGAATGGTGAGACAGCATCCCCCCCAGGGAGGTCAAAAAAGTCAAGATGGTTTTTCTTTCCACACCTGTGAGCCCTCCCTTCTTTTTATATGTGATTCCTGTCAAATAGAATAGAATAGAATAGAATAGAAGAGAAGAGAAGAGAAGAGAAGAGAAGAGAAGAGAACAGAACAGAACAGAACAGAACAGAACAATAGAATGGAATGGAATGGAATGGAATGGAATGGAATAGAGTAGAGTAGAGTGGAGTGGAGTGGAATAGAAATATAGAATAGGATAGAAATATAGAAATAGAGTAGAGTAGAGTAGAGTAGAGTAGAGTAGAGTAGAGTAGAGTAGAGTAGAGTAGAGTGGAGTGGAGTGGAGTGGAGTGGAGTGGAGTGGAATAAAAATATAGAATAGGATAGAAATATAGAAATATAGAAATATAGAAATATAGAAATAGAATAGAATAGAATAGAAATATCGAATAGAATAGAAATATAGAATAGAACAGAACAGAATAGAAATATAGAACAGAACAAAATAGAATAGAATAGAAAAGAAATATAGAATAGAATAGAAATATAGAATAGAACAGAACAGAATAGAAATATAGAACAGAACAGAATAGAATAGAATAGAAAAGAAAAGAAATATAGAATAGAATAGAAATATAGAATAGAACAGAACAGAATAGAATAGAAATACAGAATAGAATAGAATAGAATAGAATAGAATAGAATAGAATAGAATAACAGAGTTGGAAGGGACCTTGGAGGTCATCTAGTCCAACCCCCCTCCCGCCCAAGCAGGAGACCCTACACCATTTCTGACAGATGGCAGTCCAGTCTCCTCCTGAAAGCTTCCAGTGATGAAGCAGCCACTCTCTTGACTCCTCTGCCGATGTTCCTGGGAACCAGAATCGTGAAACAGGGAACGTCGCCCCTCCAGAGGAGTCAGAGAAAGAGATGGGGGGACGGTGAGTTTTTAATCTCTTTCCCTGTCCCGTTCGTTCTCATGAAAATTGACCACCAATCTCTTTATGAGCTTCCCAACGTTGGACGAGCAGGCTTGGGTAATCAAGAAGTCGGAGGAGGCGTCTGTTAAAGGATGGCCAAGGGGACCGTATTTGATTAAAACTGGGCGACTGGCTGCAGATGATTAGATTAAATCAATTAACGAGGAATCTGTTTCTGGCATGGGACCCGTTGCAAACTCTGCCTGTGACCAGCAGAGAAAAGCCGGTCCAGTTCCCTGCAGCCCTTTTTTTTTGCAGGAGAGATGAATTCCTGCACCGTTGATCCTTCGGGTTCTGGAAAGGAAAAACCTCTGTTTCACTCTTGCCATGCTCCTTGTCCCCCTCGCCATCCACATCACCCCCTCGCCTTGGTCTTCCCTGACCTGCCATTGAGTCTCTGATTGGGAAACCAAGAACCTGTTTAAGCCTTTCAGCCCAGTTCGACAGGGTAACAGAATCAAATAATAATAATAATAATAATAATAATAATAATAATAATAATAATAATAATAATAATAATAATAATAATAATAATAATAATAATAATAATAATAATAATAATAATAATAATGAGGAGGAGGAGGAGAAGGAGGAGGAGAAGGAGAAGGAGGAGGAGGAGGAGGAGGAGGAGAAGGAGGAGGAGGAGGAGGAGGGGGAGGAGGAGGAGGAAGACTGAGGGTTCCTTGGTACTCTCTGAGCTGGGTGGTTTTCTTGCAGATATTTCATGACCCAACTAGGGAAGAAGAAGAAGAAGAAGAAGAAGAAGAAGAAGAAGAAGAAGAAGAAGAAGAAGAAGAAGAAGAAGAAGAAGAAGAAGAAGAAGAAGAAGAAGAAGAAGAAGAAGAAGAAGAAGAAGAAGAAGAAGAAGAAGAAGAACTTCTTCTTCTTCTTCTTCTTCTTCTTCTTCTTCTTCTTCTTCTTCTTCTTCTTCTTCAAAGTTGGAAGGGACCTTGGAGGTCATCTAGTCCAACCCCCTGCTCAGGCAGGAAACCCTATACCATTTCGGACAAATGGCTGTCCAGTCTCTTCTTAAAAACTTCCAGTGTTGGAGCATTCACCGCTTCTGGAGGCAGGTGGTTCCACTGGTTAATTGTTCTCACTGTCAGGAAGTTTCTCCTTAGTTCCAGGTTGCTTCTCTCCTTCATTAGTTTCCATCCGTTGCTTCTTGTCCTGCCTTCAGGTGCTTTGGGGAATAGCTTGACTGCCTCTTCTTTGGGGCAGCCCCTGAGATACTGGAAGGCTGCTATCATGTCCCCCCTCGTCCTTCTCTTTGTTAAACTAGACATCCCCAATTCCAGCAACCGTTCCTTATATGTTTTAGCCTCCAGTCCCCTAATCCTCTTTGTTGCTCTTCTCTGTACTCTTTCCAGAGTCTCAACATCTTTTTTACATCGTGGTGACCAAAACTGGATGCCGTATTCCAAGTGTGGCCTTACCAAGGCCTTGTAAAGTGGTATTAACACTTCATGTGATCTTGATTCTCTCCCTCTGTTAATGCAGCCCAGAACTGTGTTGGCCTTTTTGGCAGCTGCAGCACACGGCTGGCTCCTATTTACGAGATGGTCCACTAGGACTCCGAGATCTCACAATTACTGGCAATTGATCTTGCTTTTTTCCTACTTTTCCTTGTGTTTACTCCTGCCTTGGACAGGGGATTGGACTAGGTCCCCTCCAGCCCTACGATTCGATGATTCAACCTATGCTTCAACATCCATCTTCTCCTCCGAGGACATGCGATGCAAAGAACCACTTTAGGCAGCCATAAATTTTTTTCTCTGGAGTCCGGCAATCATTTTTCCTTGCACAAATCGGGGAAAAAAGAGCTTAGCAGAGAAAAGGGGGGGGAGGTTTGCCCTCCCATCCTGCAAGGACGGCGGGAGGACAGGAGGGACCCTCTTCAAGAAGACATTGAGTGTCTTCTGCAGCCGGAGGACTCCATTTCCCAGGATTCCCGGCTGGTTTGGCCAGAAGGAGGAGGAAGGGGAAATGTGGTCTGATTCATCCAGCTTTTGCTCCAAAGTGGCCAGCGGTCTCCTTTGAGGTTCTACCCATCATTCTGTACAGGCCCTGCAAGGGAAAGAAGGGAGGGAGAGAAGGAGGGAGGGAGGGAGAGAAGGAGGGAAGGGATAAAAGGAGCAAAAGAAGGAAGGAAGGAAGGAAGGAAGGAAGGAAGGAAGGAAGGAAGGAAGGAAGGAAAGGAAGGAAGGAAGGAAGGAAGGAAGGAAGGAAGGAAGGAAGAAAGAAAGAAAGAAAGAAAGAAGGGATGAGAGAAAGGAGAGAGAGAGAGAGAAGGAGAGAGAGAGAGAGAGAGAGAGAGAGAGAGAGATGGATGGACACAGACAGGCACAGACAGACAGACAGATATGAGAAAGAGAAAAAAAGATGAAAGAGAGACAAAAAAGAAAGAAATGGAGAAAGAAAGAGAAAAGAGGAAGGAAGGAATGGATGAGAGAAAGAAATGAGAGGAGAGAGAGAGAGAGAGAGAGAGAGAGAGAGAGAGAGAGAGAGAGAGATGGACAGACCCAGACAGATAGATATGAGAAAGAGAAAAAGGAAGATGAAAAGGACAAAAGAGAAAGAAATGGAGACAGAGGAAGGAAGGAAAAAAGAAAAAGAAAGATAGAGAAAGAAAGAAAGAAAGAAAGAAAAAGAAAGAGAAAGAGATAGAGATAGAGAGAAAGGAAGGAAGGAAGGAAGGAAGAAAGAAAGAAAGAAAGGAAGGAAGGAAGGAAGGAAGGAAGGAAGGAAGGAAGGAAAGAAGGAAGATGATAAAGATAGCTGGATAAAGACAGAATATATATATGAAGAGCGAAGCCATAATAAACTGGCCCTCTGCATCCTGAAATAAATCCTTCCATAGCTACACAACCAACAATCTGCGGGAATCTTTGCCTCTTGGCAAGAAGTTCCACCTTAACAAACGTCCTTACACCACACATATATTTTCCTCTCCCCCCCCCTTGGGATTTTCTGGGAAGAAGAAGAAGACATTTTTGTGACCCATAAAACAGGTGATTTAGGCCAAGGGCCCTCCAGAGGCTGGGGGGGTTAACAAGGCTGGTAATTTAATGGCATTCCTTCTCCCCCCCCCCCCTCTCTCTCATTAGCAGGCCGAGAATCGACAGCTCGGTCTATAAAAACACACCGGAGCCCCCGGGCCTCTGCCAGATGCGGTTGTGTCCTCCGTCTGTTGTACTAAAAGGCGCAAAAGATTTACACGCTCAGTGCAGCTGAATTGCCAAAGCCAGACTGGGCTGGCTTGCAAAATGGGTGGGTGGGTGGGAAGCTCCAAAAAAGCTGAAATGTAGAAAGGGGTGGGGGGGACAGAAGCCCCACTATTAAAGATTTTTTAATTTTTTTTTATTCCACCATAAAGGGCTGCAATCTGAAGAAGACGGTGAGTTCTAGTCCCGCCTTAGGCATGAAAGCCGGCTGGGTGACTTTGGGCCAATCACCAGGAGACGGTGAGTTCTAGTCCCGCCTTAGGCATGAAAGCCAACTGGGTGACTTTGGTCCAATCACCAGGAGACGGTGAGTTCTAGTCCCGCCTTAGGCATGAAAGCCAACTGGGTGACTTTGGTCCAATCACCAGGAGACGGTGAGTTCTAGTCCTGCCTTAGGCATGAAAGCCAACTGGGTGACTTTGGTCCAATCACCAGGAGACGGGGAGTTCTAGTTCCGCCTTAGGCATGGAAGCCAAGTGGGAGAAATAGAATAATGCAGTAGGTGAGTTAAGCAAGGTGGGTGAACCCAACCATTTAATAATAATAATAATAATAATAATAATAATAATAATAATAATAATAATAGTAGTAGTAGTAGTAGTAGTAGTAGTAATAATAATAATAGACAAAAATGCCAAATCCAGTGTGAACATCTGGCTGACTGTGCAATTATATATAATAATAATAATAATAATAATAATAATAATAATAATAATAATAATAATAATAATAATAATAATAATAATAATAATAGTAGTAGTAGTAGTACTAGGTATTTGCAAGACCGCCTCCTACCAAACACCTCCCTTCGACCAGTCCGCTCCCACAGAGAGGGCCTCCTTAGGGTGCCATCGGCCAGACAATGCCGGCTGGCGACCCCCAGGGGGAGAGCCTTCTCTGTGGCAGCTCCTGCCCTCTGGAATGACCTACCCCCCGACCTACGTACAGTTGCGGACCTGCGCCTTTTTTGCCGAGCCCTGAAGGCCCATCTATCCTGCGCGGCCGGCCTGGCGTAGTTTGGATTGTGTTTCAGTGGGGGGTTTTGTATGGGTGTGTTTTTAGAACAGGCCTATTATTCAATTCGATTTTAAAACAGAAACTATTTATTTATTCGTGGTTTTTAGTATCGCCTGTTCACCGCCCTGAGTCCCGCAAGGGAGATAGGGCGGTATATAAATTTAATAAATAATAATAATAATAATAATAATAATAAGTAGTAGTAGTAGTAGTAATAAAGTTGGAAGGGACCTTGGAGGTCATCTAGTCCAACCCCCTGCTCAGGCAGGAAACCCTATACCATTTCGGACAAATGGCTGTCCAGTCTCTTCTTAAAAACTTCCAGTGTTGGAGCATTCACCACTTCTGGAGGCAGGTTGTTCCACTGTTAATTGTTCTAACTGTCAGGAAGTTTCTCCTTAGTTCCAGGTTGCTTCTCTCCTTGATGAGTTTCCATCCGTTGCTTCTTGTCTTTGACCTCAGGTGCTTTGGAGAAGAGCTTGACTCCCTCTTCTTTGGGGCAGCCCCTGAGATACTGGAAGGCTGCTATCCTGTCCCCCCTCGTCCTTCTCTTCATTAAACTGGACATCCCCAATTCCAGCAACTGTTCCTTATATGCTTTATCCTCCAGTTCCCTGATCCTCTTTGTTGCTCTTCTCTGTACTCTTTCTAGAGTCTCAACCTCTTTTTTACGTCGTGGGGACCAAAACTGGATGCAGTATTCCAAGTGTGGCCTTACCAAGGCCTTGTAAAGTGGTATTAACCCTTCACCTGGTCTTGATTTTGTCCCTCTGTTTTCCCTCTCTCCACTTGGACCCCCAACGTAGCCCCATCCGTGAAGTTTGCAGAGCAATTTATTTGCTTATTTGCTCATTTATTTTTGACTTTCTTTGCCTGCCGGCCAAAGGGGGAAGGGGGGAGAAATTTTCCTCTGCAGCAGAAAACGGATCTATTTTGAGTCACTTCCCTGCAAGGAAACCGGAGCGAGGAAGCGGTTCTCCTGCCTTGCAGGCAAGGATGGGGCAGGCAGGCGGTGGGGCGGGGAAACAGTCCCATCTGAGCTGGCAAAGGGGGGAGGGAAAGAGAAAATTAAGCAATTTTAAGCGTTCCTCCAAGAAGAAAAAAAAATTAAGTCTGGGAGTTTCTCCTTCACGCCAATCAACCTCCCGCTGTGCAGCTGTGTGGGGTGGGGGGGGAGAGTAAGGGGGTCTATTTGCATTGGTAGCTGTGTTAGCAGAAGATGGGGGGGGAGGCTATTTGGTGCAGAGATTTCCAAGCTGGCAACCTTAAGATGGGTGGACTTCAACTCCCAGAATTCCCCAGCCGGCATAGAATTCTGGGAGTTGAAGTCCACCCATCTTAATTTGCCAAGGTTGAGAAACCTTGGCTTAATATGATATCCTGGTTTACATGACCAAGAAAGGTAAAGGGTTTGCTTCTCACAACACAGTAAACCAGTCCCTTTCCTGACTCGTCACAAACTAGGTTAGCACACTCATGCAACATGCTGGATTTTTAATCAAGCTGGTTTAGCAAGCTGAGCCACGCCAGCCTGCCTACCCCTTCTAAAATGTTGTCATGGGTAGTTCAATTGTCCAATAACAGAATAGCAGAATAGCAGAACAGCAGAATAACAGAAGAGCAAAACAACAGAATAGCAGAATAACAGAATAGAAGAATAACAGAACAGCAGAATAACGAATAGCAAACTAACAGAATAGCAGAATAACAGGATAGAAGAATAACAGAATAGCAGAATAACAGAATAGCAGAATAGCAAAACAACAGAATGACTAGCAGAATAACAGATTAGCAGAATAACAGACTAGCAGAATAGCAAAACAACAGAATAACAGAATAGCAGAATAATAGAATAACAGAATAGCAAAACAACAGAATAATAGAATAGCAGAATAACAGATTAGCAGAATAACAGAATAGCAGAATAACAGACTAGAAAAATAATAGAATAGCAGAATAGCAAAACAGAATAACAGAATAGCAAAACAACAGAATAACAGAATCATAGAATAGCAAAACAACAGAATAGCAGAATAACAGAATAGCAGAATAGCAAAACAACAGAATAACAGAATAGCAGAATAACAGAATAGCAGAATAACAGACTAGAAAAATAATAAAATAGCAGAATAGCAAAACAGAATAATAGAATAACAGAATAGCAAAACAACAGAATAACAGAATTGTAGAATAGCAAAACAACAGAATAACAGAATCGCAGAATAGCAAAACAACAGAATAACAGACTAGTAGAATAACAGCATAGCAGAATAACAGACTAGCAGAATTTCAGACTAGCAGGATTACAGAATAGTAGAATAGCAAAACAACAGACTAGCAGAATAACAGAATAACAGAATCTTAGAATAGCAAAACAACAGACTAGCAGAATAACAGACTAGCAGAATAACAGACTAGCAGAAAGACTAGCAGAATAACAGAATAGCAAAACAACAGAGTGCCAGCATAACAGACTAGCGGGATAATACAACAGCAGAATGAAGAGTTGGAAGGGACCTTGGAGGTCTTCCAGTCCAACCCCCTGCTCAGGCAGGAGACCCCCCCAGACCACCCCCCTGCTCTTAATCCCTCAGCTGTGGCATAATTGGGAAACCTCCCCCACGCCCAAAAGCCTGCCTGGCCTTGGGGAAAATCAATCTTCTTCCAGGTGCTGAGGATTCAAGATCCGCCGTCTTCCAGAAGGCCCCGGCTGATGGATGGGAGCGATCTGGATCTCTTAATCTCCCTGGATTGTTAATGTTTTTGGAAAACCAGGCCAGGCACCCCGATATTAATGGGCCCGATTAGCGGGAAAAGTTGCTGCCTTGCAAACATTTGTTCCTTCCTTTGACAGCTTGATAAAAGAGTTTGGGAAATCAAATTGTGTTCCTTTTTCATTTGGGCCACTCTGAGGTCAGTCGAGGTGGGCAAAATGCCCCCCCTTTTTTTTACAGGGACAGAGATTATTTGGGGGGGTTGATATATAAAGTGAGTGCCTTCCCATCCATGCTTTCCTGTGAAGAAGAAGAAGAAGAAGAAGAAGAAGAAGAAGAAGAAGAAAGAAGAAGAAGAAGAAGAAGAAGAAGAGGAAGAGGAAGAGGAAGAGGAAGAGGAAGAGGAAGAGGAAGAGGAGGAGGAGGAGGAGGAGGAGGAG